>NW_007233129.1:40165-72502 GCF_000164805.1 Carlito syrichta
AGTTCCAGCTACTTGGAAGGCTGAGGCGGAAGGATTGCCGGAGCCCAGCAGGTCGAGGCTGCGGTGGCCGGGAGCGGCCACTGCACTCCAGTCTGGGTGACCGAATGAGACTCCAACTCAAAAATATATATATATATATATATTTTTAAGACATATTTTTATTATAAAATTGTGGGGTACAGTTAAGGCTTAGGTATACAAATGTGCATCGTTCAGGCACCCTTGTTAATAAGGGGTGTCTCCCCATCCCCAGATAGATATTGACTACCATTAGTCCCAAATATTGATATATATAAAAAAAGAACCTTGACTTCAGCCTAGGTCATCATGCCAGATGCCTTCTCTTGGCATCCCTGAATCTGCTGTTGACCATCCTCTATCTTGGTCCCAGCATCAATAGGATCTATGGACTAAGGTTTCTGGTTGGATCTGGTGAATAAGCAGCCCCTGTGAAAGACTGTAGGAAGAGCAAAGAATAAGGCAAGGGCATTCTCTTAGAAGCTTCTCTCTGAGCAAAAGGTTACTATGTCTTCCTTTGAGGAGACCCATACCCTGCACATGTCTTCACACACAGTCTTTTTTATTTAAAAACTTTCCCAGAATTAGCCTGATTTGATAGTGTCATCCACTTTCTCTTGGAATCCTGCCTGATATGGTCATTTTCTAGCTATGGCTCTATTTCTCTGATGCAACAACCTCTCAATTTTTCTCATATTTTACTGGCAACTTCTTCTCATTGCCCTTGTTAGATTCTGATCTTCCTCTGATTTGACAGATGTCTTTATTTCAGAGTATCCCAGGGCTTTGTCCTGACCCCTTTTTTTCTTTCCTCTGCACTTTTTACTTTATGATCTCATTTGGTTCATGGCTTGAGATGCCTTCTGTATGTATTAGTCACTTCCAAATTTATATCTGCAACCAAAAATTGTACTGTAGGTTACAGACATACACGTAGCTACTGAGTAGATACCTTCCCTTGGCATTAATGAGCATATCACACCTAACATGGCCACAATGGCACCAATGATCCCACCCTCTTCAGTCTCTCAAAGAAATCTGTCTCTCCATAGACTTCTCCATCTAATTTAAGAGTACTACAATCCACCCAGTTTCCCAAGCCAAAAACCTAAAAGACATTCTTGATTTCTCTTATTTACTCTATCCCACATGTAAACCATCAACAAGTCTTATCAGTGATGTCTCCAAAATGCCCTAAATGTAACTGCTTTTTACCATCTCTACTGCTATCTCCGAAGTCCAAGACACCATTTCCTCTGGTCCAGGCCTCTGAAATAGCTTCATATCTGGAATCACCAGAAAGGTGCCAATCTTAACAGTCCTGTCTTTTCTAGCAGCTGGAGTAATCTTCCTAAAGTGTAAGCTACCCACAGCCCCAGCTTTAAATCCAACAAGCTCTCTCGCTGCGCTCAGGATAAAGTCAACTTTTTATCACGGTCTATGTGAACTTCCATGACTTGACCCCTTACTACTGACCTCCATGACCTCACTCTTCTGTCCCTGCTCACTCACTAGAGTCTAGAAACATCGAGCCTTGTTTTGTCACTTGAATATTTCAAACCCATTCCCTGGGCCTTTGCTCATGATATTTTCACTTGGGAATTCTTTCTTCACCTCTGCTTGGCTGTGTTCCTCCCGGTACTAAAATAACGTTCTTTTTCCTGTTACTCTCAGTCTCACCACCCTATATTATCCTCTTCATTGCATTTCGTGAGTGCTTACAATGATCTAATTTATTTATATGCCAATTATCTACTTTATTCCATAGCTGAGAAGACAGTCATTCCACAATTATCCCCCCCTTTAGAATTGTGCATGACACATGATATGAGCTTAATAAATATTTGAAGAATAAACGACTGAGAGAAATAACACAAAAAGAAGATAGGATTAAAATTGTGATAAATGCTGTGAATGTCAGCAAAAGGCATCATAGAAGCTATAAAAGACGAAACTCATGGAAGACTGGGTGGCCAATGAAGTACTTTCTGAGGAAGAAACATTCAAGGTGAGACCCGAAAGGTGAGTCAGAGGCAGGCAGGTGGGTGAAGCGTGGGGAATGAACTGTCCAGGCTGAGGAAATAACATGTGTAGGTGGTCTGAGGCCATGAAGAACTTGGTGAGTTAGAGAAAGGAAAGGAGGCTAGTGCGGGCTGAGTGGAGAGACTGAATCATGGGATGAATCTGCAGATGTTAAGTAGAAACCAGTTAGAGAAACATGGTCAGTGCTGAAGTACAGGCATATACAGAGGAGGACACGCCAAAGGGGGATAGTTGCTGGGCTGGAGGAGTGAAATTCAGGAGAAGCTTTCTGGGAGCAGAGAGAAAGTGGCTGGGCCAAGACATAAACAATGTGTAGGAGTTGCCAGAAAGGTGCCAATGGAGAAACATGAGGAGCACATCAGGGAGGCATACGCATGGCAAGCAGATGTGAAGTAAGCAGTGCATTCTGGGAGTTGCAGGTATGGTGTGTCTGGAGAAGCACATCTACAAGGAAAGCTCTGGAGATTTCCTTGCTCACCTTTGTATCTCTAGCGCACAATAGGCAGCGAATGAATATTTGTTGTACAGATAAATAAAACAAAACAAAATAAAATAATGCAGGAAATGAAACTGGGGAATTAGGTAGAGGTCAAGTCTTAACGCCCTTACTAAGAGCATGGAATTTTGTTCAGTAAGAAATAAGAAATTACAAAGGCTTTTAGGATACAATTGACATGACTGAGATTGAAAGCTCATCAATCTAATATTTTCTCAGAGTGTTTAGGGGTAGCCTGCTTACTAATTGACAAAGAGAAATTTGTAATTAATCCACTTGATTCAATGTTGCACACACTCACAATTGGCTAATATAATTTTACTGTGGGTCCTGAGTCTTGTGGTAATTTTTCAGAATACGCTGGGCTCTCTATTCTATGATTTGCATGTGGAGTTCAATTCCAAGCAAAGCTTTCCATTGGGATAACTGCAAATTAAAAACGATTAGCTTTAAATACAACATTGTTTCCTATCATGGATTAGTTTGATTCCTAAATGTCTGTCAATGTAATAATAGGGGATTTGAGCTATTTTCAATATTTCAAAAGTTTAACACATTTACCAACGATTAGGTTGCACATACGAATTACATTTCAAGGTTCCTTAGTATTAGCTGAAAGTGCACCAATTCAGTGTGGTAGCACTGGTGAACATGACTAGCAGTTTCTTTTTTTCAGGGTATTCATACGTCTGTCAGTGGATACTGTGATCTGCGACTGGCAGTTCCACGTGAAGACAGTCTCTCTGCTGAGCAGTATCTTTGCTCTAAGATCTATCCCTCTCCAATCTTCTTGGTGGACCTGAGATCAATTTGCATGATACAGCAGACATTAGATATTCCTGGGAAAGTGCTCATTCTAAGGAAAAGTTCAGTTAAGGTTCTGAATTTAGAAGGAAAGGCAGGATGGAGAACACAGAACTGTCTGGGTGGTCTTATGACTTAGTCATCAGAAGCCAGGGCTTTGGAAGGGCACCCATCTGGACTTGAATCCTGGCTGAACGACTGCATATTTACACCATCTTGTGGTGCCTCGGTTTCCCCATTAGTAAGGTTGGAATCGTCATGAATGCTAAATAAGTTTGAACTAGGGGAAACAGTAGCTGTAAGTTCCCTATAATGAAAAATGTGGCTATGGTCTGTGTTCCTCCGTCTGGGTCTTCTCAGGTCTTCAACCACTGCCCATGTCTAGTCATCATTAGACCCTTACTTGCAATGTGGCTGCATGTATGTGCTGCACACTGAACCTTCATCCAATGCAGAAAGACAGCACTGGTGAGACAGGACCAGACCCTGGGTGCTGGAGCCAGGTGACATCGCTTGCAAAAGGCGACGTGATAGGTAGAATTTTAAGACAAATCCCAGTGACCCTCATCCTTTTTATATCTCTCCTGTTGAGTGCACACTGAATCTGTGAATGTGATGATATATAACAAAAGGGATTTTGTAGATGTGATCAGGGTCCCTGTCAGATGAGTTAATCCACAGAGTAGACCTGTCTTAATCACATGGTCCCTTCAAATATGGATCTAGAGGTCAGGGAAAAAAAGAAGTCAGAAATTCAAAGCATGAGAGAGAGTCAACATGAGACTACCACAGTTAGCCAAGATGGGGGGTTGGCAAGTGGCAAGGATTGTGAGTGTCCTTTGGTTGCTGAGAGCGGTCTTCAGATGAAAGCCAGCAAGGAAATGGGAACCTCAGTCCTCGAGCGACAAGAAAATGGATTTTGCCAACAGACTGAATGAGCTTGGAAAAGGACCTCTCGTTCTAGATGAGAAGAGATTGATGAACATCAAGGTTTTGGACTTGTAAGATCCTAAACACAGAATCCAGCTGGGCCATGTCCAGATTTTTGATTAATACAAACTGTGAACTAGTAAGTAGGTTTTATTTTAAACTGCTACAGCAGTGTTCATTTGACTTACAGTAATGGAAAATGAATACACATCTGCCTACCTGGAATTTCAAAGTAATTAGCAGCATGAGAGAATCTCACTGGGGCTCTCTGGTACCTGGAAGGGCTTTCCTATGGGTTGACAGCACACCCCTAATTCAAGAAAGTCTCTCCAGAGGATGAGGATCATATACAAACTGACTATCCCCAATCTGATTAGTCCTGATAGACTTTGTTAAATATGTAATTATTACATATATCGAATGTGTATGGGCAATGTGGAGGACAGACACCACGTTTAAACTGAGTAATGGAAAAGAGACTTATAAAGCGACTTTACGCAAAGGTTTGAGGAAATAAACATGAAAGCGTGCAATACCCTAAGGGTTAGCAATAGCACTTGGGCAGTCAATATCTCCCGAAGAAGGATCTCCTGATTCCCAGATCTCTTCCCTAGCTGACTTATGTTGATGGTGTATGATTGGCAACAACTTTCTGAGTAAGGCTGTCTGGTAGGCAACGCTTTGATCTTGGTTATGTCTTCTTCATGCACTTGGCTGGCAGTGCAAAGGGTTATGGGATTTTAGGTTGGAAACCATTTTTGTTTAGGTGTTTAAAAATATTATTCCATTGTCTTCCAGTCTTTAATGCTATTGTTAAGCCCAATATTATTGCAATTCCTCATCCTCTCAAGGTAATATTTTATGTCTGGAAACTCATATCTCAGTTCTGTGTATATCTATTTTCTAGATGATTTTTTTCCATTTAATCTCTTTGTCATTTTTTTCCTGGAACTAATATTTTCTAGACATTACACCACCAAAATTAATTGTCAAATTTTCTCAGTTTTCTCCAGTATTTTCTACCTTGTCAACTTTTAGTTTTCACCTTTCTGAAAGTTCTTTAATTTAATATTCCAATAGTTTTTCCTGTTTCTTTTGATATTTTAATGTTTGCTTTCATACACACACACAAAAGTTCAATGGAATTTTTCTTCTCTAAATAGTTGTTTTGATTTTTGCTTTTTATGTTCAAGATTTTCCTCAATTGTTTTATAATTCTTGGCACTCTACTAATAGCTAGAAAGGGGTGTTGAAAAGTTAATTAGAGATTCTGATTGGAATTTGTCAACAATGGCAAAAGGCTCTACCATTTATTGAAATAGTATTTGAAGACTTTTTCTTTTCTCCTGAGACAGATAATATCCACAGAAAAGAATTCTTCAATGTCATAGCTGGGAAATAGGAACCTGAATGACAGTGTTTGGGAAAAAACACAAATAGCACTTTTCAAAATGTATATTTTGACTCAATTCCTCCATTTTCAATATAACTTCTCATATCCATCCTCATGTGGGTCTGGTGTCTCCAAGTCTTGGTCTTCTCTAATAGAGTTTCCACAGATAACAAATATCCAGTGCCATACCGTGTTGGGGAAGAAGTAATTGCTTGACTATTAGGGATGGATAAAGAATCTATGGTTCAAACTCATCCTTACACATCATTTTAGTTAACTCTTTTATTTTTTTCTCCTTTCAAATGTACCTGATGCCAATAAGCCATGAACCTTTCTGAGTCTACTGACATTAACTAGCTTTTGACTTAGGGTTTAAGCTTTTGACATGAACTAGCTTTCGACACAGGGACACTAACTAGCTTTTGACTCTTGGGCTTAGGTTTCAACTTGCTCTGTTCTGTACACTTGGCTACCTCTCTCCTTGATTTCCCATAGTTAAATATTTAGTTGGTATCTCTCAACCGATGTCACTACCTTTCCAGTTCTCTTTGTTCTTATGAGTTTATATCTTTTTTATTCCCTTACAATCATTTTATTGCTTTGGGTAAAAGAACAGTGTAAAAGCATCGATGCAAGGTGCCATGTCTAACTGAACATTTTCTGTGCTAATATTCTTAGGAGGATTGTCTCACCCAATCCTCACACAAGTTCAAGGAACAAGGTACTGTGATTGCCGCCTTCTTAAAGGTAAAGAAATGAAATACAGATGCTAGGCATCTTGCTACTATCACTCAGCAGGTAGGTGAGAGGGCTGAGATTTAAACCTGGGCAATTTAAATTCAGAACCTGCATTTTTCATCTTCTGGTAACTTCTCTTTTTAAACATTGAATACTTGAAATAGCAGGAGTCTTATATTAGTTTCCTTGAGTTATATTTGTGTCTCATATTTCTGTTACATTCTATAAAGAAACCTAACTTACATTTCAGTGATTTGCTGTCTTTTCCTTAGCTGTAGATCATATTGCTCCTTAATTTGACACATGTTTAAACTACCTTAGATGAATATTTATTTCTCTTTACTCCTGAGGGTCTATGTCTGGCATCTATATCTTCATTTTAGAAGGATTCATATTTTAGAGCATTGTGGATGAAAGGTCGTCTCTGGATCTGAAGTCAGTGGGCTCTTACTTTAGTTCTGCAACTACCCCAAGTACTTGCTGCATGACATTACATAATTCATACAAACTCAGAGTCTTAGCCTTCTTGTCTGAACAGTTGAGTAACTATTCCCATTCTCCTTGTCATTATAAAATATCACTAGGATGAATTTGGTTTAAATGGCCAAATATTCTGTAATTCTTTTTTTTAAAATTTTTTATTTTAAGGATGTGGGGTACAATTCAAGATTGGATATACAAATGGTCCTTGAACAGGTAAAGTCTGGGTAAGTGTTTTGTCAAGCTGTCATTTATTCATACAATCATCAAAATTTGACCGCATTCACATATTACCTACCTTATTATTTAGTATTTAGTAAATATCTGTTTCTTAAGTCAACTCTTTTTTTAGCTTAAATAAATTTATTTATAAAAGGTTGTTCATGGAAAGAAACAAAAAAGAGGAACAAAATGTAGAAAGAATCATGACTTCAGAGAGAAAGGGTTGCTCAATGAATGAGCCTGGAAAGTGCAGACAGGAGTAAATCTTGGGCTTGGGGACCAGCTTCAATCTGAGAAGGAAGGTTGGATGGGATAGAAGCTTCTGATGGAGTGGCAGGATGAGGCATTGAGGGAAGGAGAGACAGGAGAGGCAGAGAAGGGGTTTCAAAAAACACTTACTTTAAGGAGGTCATACAAGGGTCACAACTGGGGAAATGGGGAACTCAAGGAGACATAAAGTTGGTTGGGGTTGAGGGGGTCTTGGGGACATTAAGGGAAGAAATGTCTGGGAAACATGAGTGAACAGGAACAAGCAGGATTGGAGGAATGGGAGATGCTATGTGAGGGTGGGGTCATGATGATTCTGCAGCTGAGAAAGCCACACACCAGTGCGGGTGAGGGCGGACTCTTCAGGAGACATGGTGATGGCATACATGTTCTCATCATTTCAAGATTTCTAGGATTTCCTTACGGGACTGAGCTCTGAAAGTAGGGGTGCTCATCAGCAAGTGATAAGTCGGTGTATTCAACATGGTCCACCTAAAATAGTATATTGTAAACTACCACATGCATATATACTACGAAAAATACGCTTGAAAACATTCCACAGATATATGGCATTACTTATAATTAGCTCTTTGAACACACTTTCTTGTCCTTATAATTCTCTTCCATTCTTCTCTGGCACATGCACTCTCATGTCTAGGAACTTCAAATGAGTCCATGGGCACAGTTGGCTATGTGTTTCTATGGTCTCTGGAGAGCAGGTAAAGGATTAAGCATGGCAAAATTATCAGCTTGTTCAAGTTCAAACTCAGAACACCTTTCAACATCTGGCAAATGTAAAAACCTTTCCTCTTTTTGCTTGGGTTTTTCTCAGAAAAAAACTAGAAGTTCTTGCTCTAACAATCTTGGCTTCAATAGACGTTCAGGAATCAATGCAGTGGAAACAGTTACATCATAAACTATTTTAAGGCCTGCCCTAAAATGGGAGATCTGGGAGATAGCTCAGTGCTCCATCTTGCTGGGTTCCCACACTGGATATCCAAGGACAAAGGAGGATTAAGTGTTCTAAGCATTATTGGGGATTGGGGTTTTATGCCTGGGAGGCCCACACCTGCAGTTCTGCCTAAGCACAGACAGATCGCAGAAGCTCAAAGCCCGCTCTATTCAACTCTGGCTAGAGCGGAGTCATTTAAAAGGATGGTGGTCATGATGGATTCTGAGTGGTTGTATCAACAGGGAGATATAATAAGAACATGATTTGAGAAGAAAGAAAAAAACTTCTACGACTCCCTCTGCTTTTCTTTCTCTTCCTTTTCTCCTAAGTCCAAGATCTAAATTTAAACTTAGGTTCTTTGCAGGATCTTGTAAATGACAGTCTCTTTACAGCAAAGCCAACTACACTGTGCTTTTGAGAATCATCAAAGTCATGATCAGTGCTTGGGCTGGGAGGTAGGATGGGAGGTCAGAAGTCATCTAATTTAGCTCCCTCACTCTAGAATGAGAAACTTACAGGCCAGTGAGGTGAAATGATCAGCTCAAGGTCACCCAACTGTTAGTAGCAGCCTCAGGCCTGGGTCAAAATCCCCTTCCTCCACCAGCTGTAAGTCCTCTTGGACGGACTTTGTGGCAAGCTACCAACGAAGCTTATTGGAAAGCGTTTAAGAACGTTGACCCGGCGGCAGATGTGATTGCAAAGGTTATTTATTTGTTTTACCGCAGATCAAGACTTCCCTTTCATCTGTCTTCTCGTTCCAGGGCCAGATTCTGCCCTTTGATGTTCTCTGTGGCATTCTCATTGCCTTTGGCCCGCATCTGAAGCAGACTTGACCCAAAGCTGCTGATGCCTTTGTTTGCTCTCGGAGTACTTCCCCTCCTCCCAGGAGACTCTGAAAATTCAGTGGTCTTGGAATTACTTTCTACACGAGATGTGTCCTGCTGTGTGTGTGTCATAGGATCTTTGAGCTGGAAGGGACTTCTGAGGTCATCAGTTCAACCCCCAGCCCAGCCCAGTTCAGGCCTGTCTTCCAAAAACTCCCTGGCGTATGGTCACACGGTATTATGGCTGAAGGGTACCTTGGGGACTACAGAATATCTTGGTTTTTTTTCGTAGGTAAAGAAGCTGAGATTCAGAGGGGAAATGATTCAGCCCCAAGCAAGATGGCAGAACCAAAACTCTAACTCATGTTTCTGACCCCGAGTCTGTAGCTCCGCCCACTGTTCTGTTCAATTTCTGATTAAATTCTTCTAGCAGCTGTCTACAAATTAATCATCCATTTATGTACTCATTGATCATCATTAATTTACTAAACCTTTATTTTATCCTCTCCTAATAAATATGAACAAATTGTCATTTTATCTAGCCCCCAAAATCCACACACAAATGGTCTTTATTCTCTGAAGCAATTAGTTTAGGGGGCCTTGATTGGATTTCTAATGCTGCTAGCAAGTTACAAAACTTGGATTAAGTTGGCACATAGTGTCCTACAGTTCTGGAGGTCAGCAATCTGATGTTTCTGGGCTGAAATAAGGGCCCTGGAAGAGCTCTGTTCCTTCTGAAGGCTCTTGGGGAGACTCTGTTTCCTTGCCTTTTCTGGCTTCTAGATGCTACCACAGTCCTTGGTTCATGGTGTGGACCCTTCCCCAATCTTCAAGGTACAGCACTCTAACCTGCTTCCATCATGTCTGACTCTGCTTTTTGCCTCTTTGCCTTATAAGGCCCTAGTGATTATATTCCATCTACCTTTGTAATCCGCATAATCTCCTCTTCTCAATATCCCCCATGTAATCATGCCTGCAGCATCACTTTGGCCATATAAGCTAATGTATTCCCAGGCTCTTGGGATTTGGACCTGGGGTCTTTGGAAGGGGATTATTTCACCTGTTACACACATAATAGGTTAAGTAACCCAGAGATATCACTGACAGATGTGAAAAGGGAAAGTCTTTGCAGAGAACAGATGCCTGAGTCAAGTTGGGAAAATTATGAAAAGTTCACCAACCAGAACAGGTGAGATGGGGAAGGACAAGTAGAAAGACGGGAGTTTTCAAAGCTGCCCAGATATAAGAGTGAGCACATGGCACCTGCAGAGAATGCCCAGCACTCAGGATGACTGTGAAAGACTAAAACTCAGGGCTGAAATCTCAACAAGTTACACATATCAAGCAATGAAGACTAGAGGTGCAAAGTGATACCTGAACTCCCTAAAGGTAATCTTGTAAAAGGTGTACTCCTAAGGCTTGAAAGAGGAGGAGTGTAGTAAGAGAAAAGGTTTGTGTTGTATCAGTGAGAGGGACAATCAGAAAGGGTCAAGTGGTAAGACCTGGCCACAATAGGATACTATCTGGATAAGAGAGGGCTTAAGGATGAGAAATATTGAATTTTAAAAGGGAAGAAGGCTATATATAGCAAGCATCAACTTTTGGGGGGTTTTCAGCTGTGTGATATCACAAATGAGGCACATTTATCATTACAAACTAAGTCCTAGAAGCTGCTTGGTTTGGATCTAGCAATGGTTCTCAAATTCAATCTTTGTACACCACCTTATTTGAACATTTACTTGGGGTGATCTTTGCTATACTTTATCATGATGGTCTTTTCCTAGTTCACAGAAAAGAAATTAAACAAATTTAAAGGAATTTTCTTTCATTTTAGAAGTTTTCTCTCCTATATACATACATAAATACACACACACACACACACACACACAAACACACACACACAGAAAGAGAGAGAGAGAGAGAGAGAGA
Source organism: Carlito syrichta (assembly GCF_000164805.1). Taxonomy (NCBI): domain Eukaryota; kingdom Metazoa; phylum Chordata; class Mammalia; order Primates; family Tarsiidae; genus Carlito; species Carlito syrichta. The sequence goes on from NW_007233129.1 coordinate 51,262, forward strand.
GAGAGAGAGAGAAGCTTTTTCAACTTTCCTACTAACAAGTACACACCCAACTGAATAGATGCTAATAAATGGAAAAATGCAGACCTGGTGCTAGTTCCTGAGTTGTGAACTGCAAAATGTGTGAGAGTCCTAGTTCTGATTGTGCTATGAATACGTGTGCCCATGGTTCCTTGGGTCCCAGGCATACAGAACATCATGATTCCCATGTGTTCTGTTACCATAATTTGGATGGCTACTACATTTTTATCAACAAGTAGTTATTGGTATTAATTATGTTCTAGATTATCTTATAAACTCAAAGGATATAGGAATATAGAAAATATTGCATCCTGAAAGGATAGTTTTATATCTTAGACCTAGGACCTAGAGATGGATTAGGCATTATTAATTTCTTCTGCATGCTCCAATTCACTCCCAAGTGATTTACTTGCATCTTTTAGCTCCTTGAGTCCTCTTTATCCCAGTTTTGTACAAAAAGAACCAGGAAGAGTACCAAGCACACAAAGGGGGCTCAATCAATGATTTTGGAACAAATATTGAGGACAATAAAGGGAAGTCACCCATGCTCACAGAGTTACTAACTGGCAATGCTGAACTTAAACCAATAGCTATCTAGTTTCAAAGTATTTGCTCTTTGCATCCCCAAAATCTTCTGATGCCAGGTAAAAATAATGACTAACGTTTATTAAACTTGTACTATGTGCTAGACACTTCTAAATGTTTAACACACATCAACTTGTTTCTTCATCTGAAGAAAGAAAAAACAACTTTGAAACCTTCCCTGAAATTAATAGCAAACCTTTGTAATACATGTTATTAGTATCCCCACTTTTCATGTCAAGTGACAGAGACTTTGAAAAATGGTGGAATTTTTCCAGGATTATCAACTTTGTAAATTATGCAGAGAAAATTGAGCACAAGCAGGCATACTTGAAGTCATTCCGTTGTTCAGAATAAACCTATTTTACATAACAAGGACTACAGAAGTTTTAAGCGTAAAGGCACTCACAGTCAGCTAAAGGAAGGAGGATGATGATAGCTGTGGACAGTCTGAGTTGAAGGTAGATTAAAGAGTGTTTTTCACCAAAACCCTCTGCTCTGGTGGTTTAATGTCACGTTCAGTGGAGCCCTCGAGAGCTTGTGGTCGTACCTAAAGAGCCTGGGTGTAAATCCACTGGGCTCTTACTCACCATGGTTCTTCTTTTATCTGTTATACATTTTAAGTTTCTAAAAGCTCTTAAAAGTTGGAAAAGTCACTCTCTTACTATAACGTCTGGGTATGGTTATCAAGCCTTCCTCCAATATCCTCACTGGTAAAGAACTAATTACCCAGCGAGATTGCTTACTTCAGTTTCTGATATATCTATATATTGGAAAGATCTTTACAGTGTAGTGATCGCTAAAAAATCTAAAAGACCCAAACTTTATCTCTCTGTGGATCCACGTTTCCAAAGCAAATAGCATTCTTTTGATGTTGCGGAATGTAGTTTACCTTCGTGGATTTTTCCAGGCACACTTGGGAAGAATGTGTATTCTGCTGGTGTTAGCTGGAATGCTCTGTAAATGTCATTTGGATCAAGTTGGCTGATAATGTGGTGAAACTCCTATATCTTTATTGATTTTCTGAATGCCCATTCTATCCATTATTGAGAGAAAAGTGTTGAAGATTCCAATTGCAATTGTATATTTTTCTATTTCTCCTTCCAATTTTAGCAATTTTTACTGCATGTATGTGGGCTCTCTATTGTTAGTTACTTAAACATTTAGGATTTTTATGCTTTCTCAGAGCCAAAGAAACCATCAAGAGAGCGGGAAGACAGCCCACAGACTGGGAAAAAATATTTGCCACCTGAATATATGACAAAGGCCTAACATCCAGGATCTACAAGGAATTCAAATGTGCTGGAAAAACCAAACCAAACCAAAACAAACAAACAGAAAAAGCCCCATTACAAAGTGGGCGAAAGATATGAATAGACCCTTCTCAAAAGAAGACATACGAACAGCCAACACATACATGAAAAAGTGCTCAGCCTCACTAATCATCAAATAAATGCAAATTAAAACCACACTGAGCTGTCACTTAACTCCAGTCAAGATGGTCATCATCAATAACTCAAAAGACAACAGATGCTGGAGAGGATGCAGGGAAAAGGGAACACTTCTACCCTGTTGGTGGGAGTGTAAACGGGTACAGTCTCTGTGGAAAACAGTGTGGCGATTCCCCAAAAATCTAAAAGTCAACTTCCCATATGACCCTGCAATTCCCCTACTACTGGGACTATACCTGGAGGAACTCAAATCACCGTATGAAGAGGAGTTTGTTTCACACACTTGCTTATTTCAGCATTATTTGCAATAGCAAAAACATGGAACAAACCATGCTGCCCATTGAAAAAGGACTGGATAGAAAAAATGTGGTACACATGCATGGTGGGATATTGCACAGCCATAAAGAAGGACAAAATTATGAACTTCACAGCAACTTGAATGGACTTAGAGTCTATAATACTGAGTGATCTATCACAGAAACAAAGAACTGTGCACCACATGGTTCTCACTCATAAGCGGACCTTGAACAACTATCATAATAAGAAAGGGATTGGCAATAGTGGGAAACTGCCAGGGGATGGGGGCACACCTCATCAACAAAAGTACTTGCATAATGAACATTTGTATACCTAACCCTGAAATGTACCCCACATATTCAGAGAGAGAGAGAGAGAGAGAGAGAGAGAGAGAGAGAGAGAGAGAGAAGAGATTCCTTTATATAATGCCTCTCTTTACTCTTGGTAATATTCCTTATTCCAAAGTCTTTTTGTCTGATATTAATATAGTTATTTAAAAATTTTAAAAGTAAGGTGTACATGTGCTACCTTTTCATTTCTTTTTACTTTAAACCTTTTTAAGTCTTTTTATCTAAAGGTGTTGAAAACATACAAATGGGGTCTTGCTATTTTATTCAGTCTGATAATCTCTGCCTTTTAATACACATGTGTATTTTGATTATTTATAGTTTCTTTAATTATTTGGTATGGTTTGATTAGTATCCACTCTCTTGCTTGATGTTTTTCTTTTGCTACATTTTCTTTCTTTTTCCCTTATTTTCTGATTTATTCTAAAGTAATTGAGTATTAATGGTTCCATTTTATCTCCACTTTTGGCTTATTTATATCTCTCAAAAATGCTTTTAATGACTTCCCTAGGGTTTATAATACCACTTCATATGTAGTTTTTTTTTCTTTTGGGTTGGAGTCTTATTCTGTTGCCCAGACTGGAATGCAGGGTACATTCACGGCCACCCCAGTATCAACCTGCTAGGCTCCGGCGATCCTTCTGCCTCAGCCTTCCAAGTAGCCGGAACGACAGGAGTACGCTACCATGCCTGGCTTATTTTTGACTTATTGTAGATGCAAGGTCTCGCCAAGTTGCCCAGGCTGGTCTTGAACCTGTGGGCTAAGGCAGTCCACTCACCTAAACCTCCCAAAGTGCTGGGATTACAAGGCTGAGCCACTGAGCCCAGTCCAAATATAGTTAAGTACTTTACACAACATTGACTCCTGGTACCTCCCCCCATCCTTTGTGTGACTGATACTGCACAAAGGATTGTACTTTTAAACATGCTATACACATAGTTTATACTTACCTTTATTTAGCATTTTCTAGCATTTATTTAGCAATTTCTAGCATTTTTTTCTTTCTATACACAGACCCAAATTTCTCTCTGATATATTCCTTTGCCTGAAGAAGTTCCTTTGCACTCCAAGCTCACTGGCAATAAATTTGATCAGTTTTTGTTTGACTGAAAAAGTCTTTATGATTCCTTCCTTTTTAAAAATTATTTTCACTGGGAATATAATTTTTTGTTTACATTTTTTTCTCCCAGCATTTTAAAGATGTTATTCCATTATCTTCTGACTTGTGTAACTTCTGATAAGAAGTCTTTATTTTCATTTATGTAAACTGTCATTTTTTTCTTACTGTTTTCAAGATTTTTTTTTTCCTTTGACCTTCAGTAGTTTGATACAGTATGTATAGCAGTGTCTGCGGGGGGCGGGGGGAAGGTGTGGTAGTATTTTTTCTGTTTTTTGTCCTCAGCTTCCTGGATCAGTGGTTCAGTGTCTCTCATTAATGTTGAAAAATTTTCAGTCATTATATCTTCAAATATTTTGTTTGCCCCATTCTCTCTCTCTCTCTCGTGTCCTATTTCAATGACATGTACTGTATATTAGATTGATATCACATCATAGCTATTGGGTAACCAATTTTTATCCTCCTTACTTTTTGTTTCCTTTGTATTTCAGATTGTGTGATTTCTACTTAACTACCTTCTAGTACTTTTAGTACTTCTTTCTTCAGCTGCATCAAGCCTACAGATAAGTTCATGAAAGACATTTTTAAATTTTTGTTACCATTTTTTCTATTTCTAGCATTTTAGTTTGATTATTTCTTAAACATTTCATCTCTGCTAAAATTATTTATCTGATCATACATCCTATGTATCTTTTCCACTAGAGTCTTTAACACCTTATTCAGTTGTTTTAAATTCCTTTACTGACATTTTATTTCTGAGCTTGGTTTCTTTTTTTTTTTTTTTGAGTTGGAGTCTCACTCTGTCGCCCAGACTGGAGTGCAGTGGCCGCTCCCGGCCACCGCAGCCTCGACCTGCTGGGCTCTGGCGATCCTTCTGCCTCAGCCTTCCAAATAGCTGGAACCACAGGCACGCGCTACCACGCCCAGCCAATTTTTTGATTTATTGTAGAAATGAGGTCTCACCAAGTTGCCCAGGCAGGTCTCGAACCCGCGGGCTCAGGCATTCCACTCACCTCAGGCTCCCAAGGCATGGGATTACAGGCTGAGCCACCGAACCCGGCTTGAGCTTGGTTTCATTGCTTGCTCTGTCTCTTTACAGCGCTTTGTTTTGTTTTGTTTTTTCTTATTTCTTTGTATATCTCATGATATGTTTTGCATGACAGACTGAGGTATATAATTTTCATGCTTAAATTGCCTTGAATTTTGCTAGGACTTTCAGGGAGAAGAAGTGTTGGTTTGTGTCAGTTGAGTAAGTACTCAAGCTTAGGTTTGCTGTTGATATACTCACCTTTCCTGAACCATAAGATTCAAGTTCTAGAATTACCTCGTGTTTGGATTGGAGGCTTCTCTGCCACGTGGTTTTTCTCAAGATGTGCTCCAGTGGCAGATTTAGGCTTTTTCTTTTCTCTGATGCTGCCAGATGATCTCTTTCCACGTTCTTGCCCTCTTATAGTAATAAACTTCTGCTGACTGGGGAGACTGGCAGAGGATGTTCTCTGTCATTCTGATTGAGGCTTAATTTTAGTTAGGTCCTGTGTCCCTGAACACCCTGGGTATGGTGCCTTTTCTATGATCCTGTCCTTCCCTAAGCTCTAAGAGACCTATTTGTCTGGGTCCAGAAAGTATTCCTATTTTTCTTCCTGGGATAGAAAGAAGACTTTTAAAGTTCATTCTCCCCAACTAAGTGGGTCTTCACCACTATCCCAAGGCCAACATTGTTGCTCTTTTCTCGTAAGCTTAAGGCTTGTGTTCTATGAGAGAGGTGGGGTAGAGGATCCATGTGGGGCTTTATGCCAGTCCTACAGTGGCTGCTGTTCCCACTCTGAGGCCTGAGCCATGAGGAAGTCTATTTTTAGGATTCTCACTCTGCCTTCAGTCATTCTAGTGAACACCTAATGAAGTCCATAGTCTGTTGAGATAAGCCAATGAGTGATGTGAATTCCTGTGTATCTGTGGCTTTCAGGGCTTCTATAATCTCAAGCTAGCCTACATTCAGCTTTTAGCAAATTAAAAAAAAATTACTTTGGGAGGCTGAGGTGAGTGAATTGCCTGAGCCCGCGGGTTCGAGACCCGCCTGGGCAGCGAGACCTCATTTCTACAATAAATCAAAAAATCAGCCGGGTGTGGTAGCATATGCCTGTAATTCCAGCTACTTGGAAGGCTGAGGCGGAAGGATCGCCGGAGCCCAGCAGGTCAAGGCTGCGGTGGCCAAGAGCGGCCACTGCACTCCAGTCTGGGCGACAGAGTGAGACTCCAACTCAAAAAACAAAAATTAGCTAAATCCATATTAACAGCTTGTATGGTTCCTGGTAGCAACTGTCTTAAATATGCATAAGCTCATGTCCTGGTTCTTCTTGAAAGTGTCTTTCTTTCTTTTCATTTAGGATTAGTTTGTTATCTTGCTATCCTCTCTGATTGGTTTTAAAAAAAGGAAGTTGTGAATTTTCAGATTCTTCAGTGTTGCTTTCTATTACTTCTAGGACATTGTTCCTCTCTGCTTTCTAAGTGGAAGCTAAAAGTCTTTCACTGTTTTCTTTGCCCCCTCTCTTTATTGAGGTATAATTAATAAACAAATACTGTATGTGTTTAAAGTGCACAACTTGGTGTCTTGATATACATATACACTAGAAATAATCACTATAAGTAGACTAATTAATGTATTAAAATTCATTATTTAATGAATATATGCATCACCTCATATAGTCGTCATTTTCTTTTGTCTTTCTTTTTCTTAACATATTTTTTATTTTAAAATTGTGAGGTACAGTTAAGGGTTAGCTATACAAATATGCATTGTGCAGGTACCCTTGCTGATGAGGTGTGTCCCCCATCCCCAGACAGATATTGACTTTTTTAATGACAAAAACAGTCAACATCTGCCTTCTTAAAAATTCACACAGCATTCTTTCTGATGGAGTTATGGACACCAAATGGGAGTTTTCCATTGAGATTCTTCCTGTCATCCAAGGAATTTAATTCAATCAACACTTTTGGGCATTTAGGACTCTAACATTGCCCTCAATAAGTTCATAGTCTATTAAGGGGGATAACGCACCAACAGATAGTTTTTGAGTAGCAAGTAAGTACTAAAAAAGGGAAATCTCTGCTAACAAATAAAGGGAGTATGTGAGTCATAGCTTGGGTGAGAAACAATGAGATGTTTCTGAGGGAGGGAGATGATACTCACTTTTGTCCTTAAAATAAAAATATTTTCCCAACATAGAAAGTTGGGTAAGACCTTCTCAGAAGAAGCAGCAGCATATTTTGAGTGAAGAGGAAACTGAGCATATTTTTTTGTCTGAACAAATGTATGTGGGGAGAGTAATATTATGTTCCACTCACAACTCTGTTGTTAACAATTTGGTATATGGGCATTCAAATATTTTCCCCCCAGCATATGTATTACATATTTGTGCAAAATGAAATAATGTAGTATATTCTGAAAGATTTTATAACTGCTTAATAATATACTGATACTGAAAAATTTACTTTCTCATTATTGAACATTTGCCTTTTATTCATTTATTCTGCTTTTGTAAATGATTGTCATAAACATCTTTTATATGTAGTATTTGTTTTTATTCCTTTTGGACTATTTCACTGAATATTTTCATATAAGAAGAAATTCTGAGTTAAAAATTATTGTCATTTCCTAGGTGTTGGTCAATGCTACCAAATAGCTTTCAAAAGGCCAACACCAAGATTCTCCTTCCCAGTAATTTATGAAAGTGCCCATCTCATGACATACAGTCATTAAACATTTGTATTAGAAAAATAAATAAACTGGCTAACTTGCTAGGTTTAAAAATGGTATGCTGTTAGTTTCAACAGTTTGTATTAGCTTGGCACAGTGGTTCACGCCTGTCATCCTTGCACTTTGGGAGGCAGAGGGGAGAGGATTACTTGAGCTCAGGGGTTCGAGACCATCCTGAACAACATGGTGAGACCTCATCTCTAAAATAAATCAAATAATTCAGCTAGACATGATGGCATATAGCCTGTGTTTCCAGCTACTTGGAAGGCTGAGGCAGAAGGATCATCTGAGCCCAACAGGTCGAGGCTGCAGTGGTCATGAGCGTGCTCCTGCACTCCAACCTGAACGACAGAGTGAGACTCCAACACACACACACACAAAAGAAAATTTTTTAAAAACTGTCTGGCGCAGTGGCTCATGCCTGTAATCCCAGCATTTTGGGAGGCAGAGACAAGAGGACTGCTTGGACTCAGGGGTTCAAGAACAGCCTGGACAACTTGGTGAGACCATGTCTCTACAATAAATAAATAAATAAATAAACAAACAAATGAATGGATAAATAAATAATTAAAATTAGCCAGGCATGGTGGCATATGTCTGTAGTTCTAGCTACTTGGAAGGCTGAAGTGGAAGGATTGCCTGAAATCACCAGGTTGAGGCTGCTGTGGCCACGAAAGTGTGCTCCTCCACTCCAGTCTGGGTGACAGAGACTCCAACTGAAAAAAAAAAAAAGCCTAGAACTGAGGTGCCCAAATCTGACTGCTCAAAACTGCCTTTGAAACTTTTGGAAAAAAATACATATTCTTGGGCCCTTCCATATTCAGTTTCTCTCGTGCAAAGCTCAGAAATCTGCATGAAAATTTTAGCAAATCCTGATATCTCAGCCCAGCAAAGGACCCCCTGCCTTGTCTCCTGTGGTCCAGCTGCCCTCTTTGGTTATTTCATTTAGTCTCTTAGTTTCTGCTGTTCACCTGGGAGTAAACTGGTAGAGGTTGCATTGCCGAAATCAAGCCTGGAGAACACTGGCCTTCAGCTTTGGTTATTTCATTTAGTCTCTTAGTTTCTGCTGTTCACCTGGGAGTAAACTGGTAGAGGTTGCATTGCCGAAATCAAGTCTGGAGAACACTAGCTTTCAGCTGCTGGGATTTAAGTCCCAACTTTGGGTGCTGGCTAAGCCATGGGACCTAAGACATTTTAGCCATTTCATTTTCCTCATCTTTAAATATGGAGAATAATATGATGTATTTTTTTTTTTGAGTTGGAGTTTCACCCTGTCACCCAGACTGGAGTGCAGTGGCCGCTCCCGGCCACCTCAGCCTCGACCTGCTAGGCTCCGGCGATCCTTCTGCCTCAGCCTTCCAAGTAGCCGGAACTACAGGCATGAGCTACCATGCCCGGCTAATTTTTTTATTTATTGGTAGAGATGAGGTCTCGCCAAGTTGCCCAGGCGGGTCTCGAACCCGTGGGCTCAGGCAATCCACTCACCTCAGCCTCCCAAAGGCGCAGGATTACAGACTGAGCCACCGAGCCCAGCTATATGATGTATTATTACCGCTTTATTATTACATAAAAGCTATGTTAAGAGAGTTTTTTAAAGGGTTCTGGGATAAGATAATAAAGGTCTGAAAGAAGGGAAAGGAAAGCCATTAAGATGGAAGAATTTTAAGTTCAGACTTTGTTCCCTTACTCTCACTGAATGCTGACTGAGGCAAGTATCATGGGAAGCGTTCGCGTCATAATATCTCATCCGCTTTTCACACCAACTGTGAGAGACATGCTCTGTCCTTCTTCAAATGAAGACACTGTCATAAAAGAGAGAATGGAGCTATCATTACCAATATGAGGAAGAATGTAGGAAGATCAGGTTTAAGTAGGAAGATCAGTAGCAACATTTTAGGACATGTTGAGTTTGAGATATCTGCTCATCAAGTGGCGATATTAAAGAAGAGTTGCATTTATGAATGCTGAATTGAGGGGAGAGGGCTGAACTCAAGATGTTAATTTGAAGTCATCAGCCTGTGGGTTGTTAGCAGGTGCAAGGAGAGAGCATGAACCCCAAGGATGTGGTAAGTACAGGTGAAAACGGCAGGGAGGGCCTTGGTCTGAGCATTGGACTTGTTCAGAGATCAGGAGGATTGGGAGGAATGGGCAAGGGAAGTTGATAAGAACTGGTGAGTAGTCGGGCTCAGTGGCTCACACCTGTCATCCCAGCACTTTGGGAGACAGAGGCGAGAGGATGGTCGGAGCCCAAGGGTTCGAGGCCAGCCTGGGCAGCATGGCAAGATTTCATCTCTACAATAAATCAAAAAATTAGCCAGGCTCGGTGGCACACATGCGTGCCTGTGGTTCCAGTTACTTGGAAGGCTGAGATGGAAGGATCACATGAGCCCAGCAGGTCAAGGCTGTGGTGGCCGTGAGCGTACCACTGCACTTGAGCCTGGGTGACAGAGTAAGACTCTGACTCAAAAATGAAAAAAATAAAAATAAAAACATGATGCAAGCCCAAATGCAAACCACATGTGTAATTTAAATTTTTATAGTGTCCACATTTTTTAGAACATAAAAAGAAACAGGTAATATTGATTTTAATCATATATTCCATTTAACCCAACAGATCCCAAATCCTATCATTTCAACATGTACTCAATGTGAAAAAAAAGGAATAAGATTTTTTTTTTGTATTATGTCTTGGGAGTTGACGTGTGTTTTGCATTTATGACACATTTGAATTCAGACTAGTTATATTTCAGGGGCTCAGTATCCACACATGACCAGTGGCTACCACACTGAAACCCCCCAGAACTGTTGTTTCTTGGTGAATTTAGCTGCGTTACCTTGGCCCAGTATCTTAATCCCTCTGAAACTCAACCACCTAGTCTACAGTACTTGGTGCATCAAGGGCACTGAGTAAATTTTAGAATTAATTTCCTCCTCTGTAAATTGAGAATAATCCTATACCATTAAAACTATTGACTGGTCACAGTGGCTTATGCCTATAATTCCAGCACTTGGGGAGGCTGAGGTGAGAGGATTGCCTACAGGTCCGAGACCAGACTGGGCAATTTGGCAAGACCTCATCTCTACAATACTTCAAGAAAAATTGGTCAGTCTCAGTGGCTTAGCCTGTAATCCCAGCACTTTGGGAGGCTGAAACGAGAGGATTGCCTGAGCCCGTGGGTTCAAAACTAGCCCGGGTAACTTGGCAAGACCTCATCTCTACAATAAATAAAATTAACCGGGCATGGTAGCACATGCCTATAGTTTTGCCTACTTGGAAGGCTGAGGTGGAAGGATCATCAGAGCCCAGCAGATCAACGCTGGGTGACCATGAGTGTGCCACTGCATTCTAGCCTGGGTGACAGGGTGAGACTCCAACTCAAAAAAAAAACAACGAAAATAAAAAGTGACCATGCCATGATAGCTAGTAGTGGTTCCAACTACTTAAAAGCCTAAGTGGAAGGATCATCTGAGCCAAGCAGGTTGAGGCTGCAGCAGCTGTGAGAATGTCACTGCCCTCTAGCCTGGGTGACAGAGTGAGACTCCAACTCAAAAAAAAGCAACAAAAAACTATTGGCTTGGGTGTGCTGCCCCCAGCACTTTGCAGGCAGAGACGAGAGGATCGCCTGAGCCCAGGGGATTGAAGACCAGCCTGGGTAATTTGGCAAGATTTCATCTCTATAATAAATCAAAAAATTAGCCAACCATAGTGGTGCACTCCTGGTTCCAGCTACTTGGAAGGTTAAGGTGGAAGGATTGCCTGATTCCAGCAGGTCCAGGCTGCGGTGACCGTGAGCGTGCCACTGCACTGCAGCCTGGGTGACAGTGAGACTGACTCAAAAGAAAAAAAAAAAAGAATTGGTGAATGAGAAAGGTGGAAATCCGGGAGCAGATGGCATCTTGGAAAGCAAGTGAAGAAAGAATGGACACATACTTGATAAGTATTCGAGAAATTAATGAATGATGCATCTAGGTGGAATTCAGATTCCGAATCTCTTTGACCCAAGAGGCTGTACATTCTTATCTACTACTTATTGTCCCAGGAGTTGACAGACTTTTTTTTAAAGGGCCATATAGTAAATATTTAAAACTTTGTGGGATTCCAGGTAAAATTGAGGCTATCATTTTGGTGCCCATATAATTATTTAAAAAGCAGCCACTTGAAAATGTAAAAACCATTCTTAGTTCAAGAGCCTTAAAACAAACCCAAAAACAAGCTGCTGACCCATGGCAACAGTTTGCCTCCCTCTATCCTGTGCTATGTTATTCACTTTAATTCTAGAAATATTTGCTGCCAAAATGATGGTACACAAGCATCATCATCTTAATAGCTATCTCAGACTCACATAAAGTTTCACAGCAACCCAGATAGACTCATTTCACCAGTAGCATAGCTTAGCTTTTTCCCCCTGATATAAAGGTAGCCTGTATCTAATCCAGCAGTTTTATTTCTCCCAAGGCACGATTTCTTGTTCCATTTTGCTTAGCCACGTAGTTGGCAAAGAAATGGAGCGTGTAGGAGCAAGTACAGGATTTGCATGAGTGTATTTGTCATAGCCCAGGGTCCCTAAAGTGAACCTCTAGCCTGTGACAGGGGAAAAGGGTATTTCCCTCTTCTGTTGTTTTTCCCCCTGAATGTCAAAAGAGAATCTGCTGAAACCTCAACGAAGTCACATTTATTTTCCCCAGGGTTATATCAAGAGGTGCCATTATGATTCATTCCCCTGCACATGAATTATGCCCACAAAAGTGCTGTTTTTAGAAAGACAAAGTTCAAGCCTGGTAATGTCGACTTGTATTTTTTTTTTACTTTTTTCCCACCAAAAATGAGCTCAACGACCGAACATCATGCACTGTATTGACTCTCCTCTTCTATAGTGCCTTCTGTCTATGCTGTCTATCCCTCTTCCAATCCTGTAAATCCTAGAATTGTGGGATATATTCACAGATGGCATTTCCAAGATCCCTGGACCACTATTGTTTCCTCGATGCCACTTTTCCCTGAACTGTCCCACAAGGACAAATAGACTCATTGAGAAAACAGCAACAGCACACATTTCCCATTCACTTCTCAGGACACGCGTATTTGCAGATATTTCCAATCAATCATGAAGTGATTGCTACTAGAAATTCTCCCAGAGGTCGACCCGCCTTCTTGGCATGGTTCCTACTTAGAAAAACAGTTTAATTATCATAACCAATGACCTTCGGTGAATGGTCTCTGTAGACAGAAGGTGCTCAAAGGGCATTAAACTCCAGGCTCAGGCAACAGGCCAGACTCCCTCCCTGTTCACTTCAAGCTTGAGTCGTTCCCCAGCTGGACCGTAACTATCCCTACCCTGCACTGGGAATCTGCTCCTCTCTTGCTTCCTTCACCTGCTGTTGACTGGGGATGCCGATTACTGAACAAAGCTTCTTCAGTGATCGATTCTCCTCTCCTTCAGAAAACCCTCCTTTCTTTCTGAATCTGGAATATTTGCCTAGACTTTCTATGGCCGATTCAAATGAAGTTTGCTATTTATCCTGAAGCCTTTGTGACTTAAGTAAAATGCTTTGTAAACTACAAGACTTGTGAGACTTGTACATTTGCAATTTTTCATCCTCAGGACTCAGGACAATACCTGGTACAAGTTAGAGAGTTAGTGAATGTGTCTTGCATAATGTTCAGGAGATACTCATTCATGTGGTCTGGTGGGCCCATCTGAAAGGCGCAAGAAGGAAGTGGAAGTGGGAGGGCCAATTTATTATCTGGGGAAGAAGTGGATGATAGACTGATCCCCGTGTGGGCAGAAAATAAATGTTTGCTGACCCAGTGAATGACGACCATGGAGCTAGTGTGGTGGCTGTGGGAGTATAACGGAAAGAGCCATCTCTAAGAAATGAAGTGGACAGCCGGCTTGGTGGCTCAGCCTGTCATCCCGCGCCTTTTGGAGGCTGAGGTGAGTGGATTGCCTGAGTCCGTGGGTTCGAGACCCGCCTGGGCAGCGAGACCTCATCTCTACAATAAATCAAAAAAATCAGCCGGGCGTGGTAGCGCACGCCTGTAATTCCGGCTACTCGGAAGGCTGAGGTGGAAGGATCAGCCGGAGCCCAGCAGGTCGAGGCTGCGGTGGCCGGGAGCGTGGCACTGCACTCCAGTCTGGGCGACAGAGTGAGACTCCAACTCAAAAAAAAAAAGAAATGAAGTGGACAAAGATTGTCTAGAAAGGAGTTGACCTGAAGGGAAGAAGGGGTCAAAACAAACTCCAAGCGATTAACCTGGAGATTGGCAACCAACGTTTGTTAAAAGACACGGGTTCTGGGCTTGTCTCCCTTTCTTGTGTGCTGCTGGGCAAGCTACTTAATCCTTTTGGCCTCAGCTTCTCCCTCTGCAAAATAGATGTAACAACAGCACACAGTTGTTGCAAGAATTGTTATTTTTTCTTTTGCATATTAGTAACGTCCTTTGGTGCGCAACTCAAGGGCTAACACATATGGAAATATTTAGCATATAGGCGCCCTGCACTAGATAGGGTAATTTTGCTGGCAGGACAGAGGAGCCATTTCCAGGATGCTGAGATCACAAAGCATCTGTAAGGCTTGCCCTGATGGGACCCGAGGGCTGGTAACATGTATAAAAGGGCATTGTCTTTTTGAATCTGCTTGTCATCTTTGCGCTTTAAAGTGACTCACATGTCACATTGAAGGGTTAACAGGAAACTAGATGTCATCTCATCAGCCTTCCTGATCTCTTCCAGCTGGAAGGCATCATGCTCTTCTCTGAACACCCCACCCGCATCTGTGCTTTTTTGGCAACACGTTTCCCTGTCCACCTCAGACGCTGGGACCCTAGATATTTTTTTTTTTTTGAGTGGAGTCTCACTCTGTCGCCCAGACTGGAGTGCAGTGGCCGCTCCCAGCCACCGCAGCCTCGACCTGCTGGGTTCCAGTGATCCTTCTACCTCAGCCTTCCGAGTAGCCGGAACTACAGGCATGTGCTACATGCCAGGCTGATTTTTTTATTTATTGTAGAGATGAGGTCTCGCTACCCAGGCGGGTCTCGAACCCACGGGCTCAGGCAATCCACTCACCTCAGCCTCCCAAAGGCGCGGGATTACAGGCTGAGCCACGGAGCCCGGCAGGGACCCCGGATATTAACACACTTGACTTATCTTCCCTCCCGTCCCAAGAAGGCAAGCAAGTTGGAGGCAGAAGCCATGGCTGGGACACCAATCCACCCGCAGAGTATTGCCAACTTGTCTGGCAGTGGTAGACGTTCATGTCATGATTGCATGGGGAGCTGGGTGGGAGGATGTACTGGTGGAGAGACAGATGCTCCCCCAGTCTAGTTCAGTACTGAATGGGAGGTTCTCACTCAGGGCCTGACCCACAGCAGACAATCAACACGTGCCTGCTCACTGGACGGACAGAGAGCAGCCCCTTCCATCTTGCCCTCACTGATTCTCTGTGGCCCAGCATGAGGCTAACTGACTTACTCACTGTGTCTCTGAACCCCAAGAAGCCAGCTGTCACAGAAAGAGATGTCGGCAGGGTGGTTTCACTTAATGCATTTGTCTCCAAAAGAGATGAACACCGTGGTTGGTACACATCATGTGCTTTTTCTGAACATGCCAGTCTACAGTCTGGAGTGGAAGTCGGCAACCCATGGGCCCAATGCCATCCTCTGTCACTTGCTTTTGTAAATAAAGCATAACCAGGAGGGAGTCTGTGCAGTGATTCCTCAGTGCCTGTTTACCGGACACCGCTGTTTCCAGTTTTGCTTCACTCAGGGCTCTTGTCTAAATATTTCAATTTGTCCTTGACCCTCACACCCTTGATCCTCCAGTGTTCCCACGCCCCTCTCCCTGACTCCCCCGCCATCTTCATGTGGTGGCCTCGAATCTCTGTCCACACAACTCCAGCTTCCTATTCCTGCAACAAATGCATACATTCATCTCTCCCCAGGGTTCGTTGCCCCTGGGACCTTGTCAATGGGCCTCTTTCAAAACTCTATGCTACCCTGCCTCCTTTCACTGGGCACAGGGGAGGCTCCTCCAGGAAACCCTTTTGACTCTGGTGTCCTTCCTCCCATACCATGTCACTGCTGGTTTCCAGGTAGGGCATGGTGACCGGGGCTGGCCCTTTCTCAAGGCTCTCACATGTGCCATCCCCACTGTTGAGAACACATGCCCATCTGGCTTCTCTTCCCTGGCCCATTCTTACCCTTGAACTCTCATTTAAAATGTCATTTTCCAGCCGGGCTCGGTGGCTCAGCCTGTCATCCCGCGCCTTTGGGATGCTAAGGTGAGTGGATTGCCTGAGCCCACGGGTTCGAGACCCGCCTGGGCAGGCGAGACCTCATCTCTACAATAAAAAATAAAAAAATTAGCCAGGCGTGGTAGTGCGCGCCTGTAATTCCAGCTACTCAGAAGGTTGAAGCGGAAGGATCGCCGGAGCCCAGCAGGTCGAGGCTGGGTGACAGAGCGAGACTCCAACTCAAAAAAAAAGTCATTTTCCTCAGAAAAGCCAGTCCTGAATCCCCAGCCCATACTTTAAACATGTGACCTTTGTCTTCTCGACCCGTTTCAAGGCAATTATCCCAGTACAGTTAGATGACTTACAGTGTGATCATTTATTAATGCCTTCCTGCCCATTACATAGACAGAATCATGGGGTGAGAAACCCATCTGTTCTATAGCCCAAGTTATCCCTCGTTCTTGGTCCACACTAGATCACTGTCTGGTGAAGAGAGAGAATTCACTTCACACTTTTAATTTACAATAATCAGGTTAGGAGTGGGCCAGTTCACCAAGAGCACTATGACAGAAACCAAGCTCAACACCAGCTAGTGGCACAGAGCATGAATGTCCATATTAGGGTTTTCTCTGAGAACAGATTTTGCCCATCCCAGGAAAAATGATTAACACCAGCAAAGGCGGTGTTTTTTTCTTGGTGAAAGTGAAAGCCATGGTTTGGCTAATCAAGAGAAAGTGATGTGTCCCCAGTTCCCCTGCAAACAACACCAAGAAGCCATGACAGTTGTTGAGAACCAGCTTCTAGCCTAATCCCAGCCTTGGACACACACCCTCTCTAATAGACAGAATTCGATTAAAAGACTGGGACACGGTCGCATGACTTCAGACAATGACCCTATATTTAGGAGTTTTGTTCCAAATATAATCAGATTCCAAAGGCCTATGAGGGTTTATTTATTTATGAAAATGAGGACCCAGCGCCTTCTGAAATAAGCACTTGAGGACAGCGGCCGTGTGCGCTGGGAGAGTTCTACTCTGAAAAACAGCAACAAGGTTTCTCTGACCCAGGAAAGACTCGGGCCGAAACGCTTATTTTGAAGCGGCATTTATTTTCTGCGGGTCTGGAACAGGCTCCTCTCAGGAATAACCTCCCAGCTGCCCCAGAAATGCTGATACGCAATTGTGTGGAGTCAGCCCTGCTGCTTGACCTTCCTCCCGGCAGGGGAGGGGGCGACCAGCCCACCCCCGCCCACTCCCCGTCTTGTCTTGCTCTTTCCTGAGAGCTGAAAAATTATTCTTGAGATGAGAGGAACAGAATATACACAGGATATATCCAGTCTATTTCTGAAGCAGAACATGGAGGAAAACTAACGAAGAGATTGAAACAAAAAGATAAAAAGAAAAAAAGAAAAAAAATTTGCCCACTCGCCCCCGCACCTCTCCCGACCCCTTCCTGCCCATGTTTATGTTTGCTGAGGGCTTCTCAAGTCAGCCCTGCTTCCGGGCTGCTTTCAGAAACAGCAGAGCTTAGCAAATGTCTCCTGTTTGCTTTTTCACCAAGGGCAGGTAGGAAGGAGCCATTCACAAGAGCGTTGCTCAGTGGAGTGGCAGCTGGGTGGGGAGACGGGCAGCCCCGGAACACCTTGGTTCCCGTGATCCTGCTAGCTGCCCTGCCGATCAGAACGTGACTTCTGATTGATGTGAAGGAAAGTTCCAATCCCCCTGGCTGTTTCCATCCTTCCCTTTTCTCACAGAGTTTGCTCAAGTGTATCTGGTCAGATGGTTTCTGATTTACACCCGACTCCTAGTTCCTCTTTCTCAGGTGGGGGCCCTTCGAGGGTCCCTGGGGCACACATGCCATCAGCCATCAGCCATCGACCCTCAGCTCTGAGCTGAGCAGCTTACGTGTGGGAGGCTGGGGAAAGCAAGGGGGCAGCGTGTTCAAAGAGAGAGGTGAGGCCTTTCCTTCATTCTGACTACTCAGACATTTTCCGGACAGCCCAGGGCCAGTCAGAAGACGGGAGTTGGAGATCTGGGCGGCTTGGGCTTATGACTTCGCCTCTCTCTGACTGGGTGTTTCTATCTGTACGATGGGCTGAGTGCCTCTCATGTGTTCTTTGATGGGGCTGACATGGGGATCCCACGAGGTGATGGGTGTGGAGGCCTTCTTAAACTCTGCATCTCTGTGTAAGGTGAACCGCTAGGTGTCAGGTGAGCCGGGGACCTGGGCTGCCGGGTGTCCATCCTGCCCTGCTGCATATTAGAATGACGTTGAGGGTAAGGCCTGTTTTGTGGCTTTTTCATTTTTGGTTTTTATTTAATTTTTATTATAAAGATGTGGGGTACATTTCAAGGTTAGGTATATAAACATTGATCATGCAGGTACCCCTGCTGATGAGGTATGCCCCTCCCTCCCCAGGCAGTTTCCCTCAACTGCCAATCTCACCCGTCCCGACAGTTTCTCACTACTGCCAATCGCTTTCTTATAGCCTTATAATCGTTCAAGATTCGTTTATGAGTGAGAACATATGGAACTCTGTTTCTTTTTTGTTTTTTTGAGTTGGAGTCTCACTCTGTCACCCAGACTGGAGGGAAGTGGCATGCTCCCGGCCATCGCAGCCTCGACCTGCTGGGCTCCGGCGATCCTTCCACCTCAGCCTTCCAAGTAGCTGGAACTACAGGCGCGTGCTACCACGTCGGCTGATTTTGATTTATTGTAGAGATGAGGTCTCACCAAGTTGCCCAGGCGGGTCTCGAGCCCACGGGCTCAGGCAATCCACTCACCTCAGCCTCCCAAAGCGCTGGGATTACAGGCTGAGCCACCGAGCCCAGCTTGTTCTTTGATTCTGTGATAAATCACTGTGTATGATCGACGCCAAATCCATCCAAGGTGCTGCAAAGTCCGTATGTTTGTCCTTCTTTATGGTTGCATAATATTCCATGGTGTATATTTACCACATTGTATTAATCCTGTCCAGCTTCAGTGGTCAGCATGATTGTTCCATGTTTTCGCTATTGTGAATAGAGCTGCAAGAAACATGCGTGTGCAGGTATCTTTTTTGTAGAGTGATTTGAGTTCCTCCTGGTATATTCCCAATAGAGGAATTGCTGGGTCATATGGAAGGTCAGTTTCTAGTTTTTTCAGAAATAGCCACACTGTCTTCCAAAGAGGTTGCATTCGTTTGCATTTCCACCAGCAGTGTAGAAGCATTCCTTTTTCTCCACATCCTCACCAGCATCTGTGGTTGTTTGTAAATGGATCAAAGACCTCAAAGTAAAACCTTAAAGCTATAAGAATCTTAGAAAACTCAGAAGACACCCTTAGAAATTGGAACTGGGAACCAATTCCTATTCAGAACTCTAAAGGCCAATACCTTAAGAAATAAGATAGACATGTGGGACCTCATCAAACTAACAAGCTTGACAAAGCAAAAGAAACCAAGAGAGCAAGGAGACAGTCCACAGATTGGGAAAACATATTTCCCAACTGTTTATCTGCCAAAGACCTAACATCTAGGCTCTACAAGGAACTCAAAAGCGCCGAAAGGAAAAGAACAAACAGCCTCTTTAAAAAGGGGATAAAATACTTCAATAGACACTTCTCAAAAGAAGATATACGGGCAGCCAACAGACACGTGAAAAAGTGCTCAGCCTCAGAGAAATGCAAATCAAAACCACATTGAGATACCACCTAACCCCTGTAAGAATGGCCATCATTAATAAAACAAACAATAACAGATGCTCGCTTTTTCGTTTTTAAGGCTCCTGGTTTTTTCGTTTTTAAGGCATGGTTCAGCCTGGGAAACTGCTAGTAAATAAAAGAGTCGTGGGTGTTGAAAGGAGAACGTGTGGATTAGGGTGACTAGGGAGAAAAAGCCTTGAAGGAAAGCACAGGAATTTGAGTAGAAAGGACCCAGGCCAAGGAAAATGGTAAAGAAAATGGAGTCAAGAAAAGTGAAGAAGAGGGTTGGAACATTGGATGGAGAGGGAGCTGGTCTGTCAATTAATCACAAAGCAGGTGGTGTGCAGCCTACGGAAGGCTGCACCTCTTCTAGGAGGCCCAGGGACTCCAAGTGTCTTTCATTAGTGACTTCATATTCCCTTGTGCCACTCTATGCTTCTGCACTGCCACATTGCTTTATAATTGCCTGGGTGAGTGGCCGGGCACAATGGCTCATGCCTGTCATCCCAGCACTTCGGGAGGTGGAAGTTAGAGGGTTGCCTGAGCCCACGGGTTCGAGACCAACTTGGGCAATATGGTGAGACCTCGACTTTACAGTAAATCAAAAAATCAGCCAGGCATGGTGGTTCATTTGTGTAGTTCCAGTTACCTGGAAGGCTGAGGTGGAAGGACTGTCTGAGCCCAGCAGGTTGAGGCTGCGGTGACCGTGAGCATGCCACTACCCTCCAGCCTGGGTGACAGAGTGAAACTCCAACTCAAAAAATTTTTAAAAACTATAAATGCCTGGTGTGTATCTGTCTCCCTCAAGAGACCAGGAGTTTTTTCAGGGCACAGATTGTTCCTTTTACCACTGAATCCTTAGCACCTAGCAGGTTGCCTGGCACAGACCAAGAGCCTAGAACATAAATTGTCAATGACAGGAACTGGGCATCTGGAAGGACTTGTCTGAGGTCTGACTCTGCCACTAATTGACTGGGGTGTCTGAGACCCACTCTTTTGCCTTTTTGGGTTTCAAGGTCTTCCCCTTGGTAAGATTCAAGGGTTCTGGGAATTCAAGAGTTTAAGTAGCATTGTGTCCAGAATGAGAATTAAGTTCAGTGAGGTATCGGGTTCAAATAATTAATTCAGGTCAATGCTTCTCAAACTTGAATGTGCATACTAATGTGCCTAGGGACCTTGTTAAATGCAGATTCTAATTCAGTCGGTCCGGGGTGGGGCCCAAGATGCTGCATATCTAACAAGCTCCCAGAGGATGCCAGTGTGCTGGGTCAGTGGTCCTCACCTGAGTGGCATGAATCAGTAGTACCCCCAGGTGAGACCAATGTTGGTGAACCAGGAACCTCACGTGGGACAGCAGATGACTAGGTTATGTCTATTTGATGCCAAAATGACCAGATGAGAATTTCTCATCCCAGACCCTAAAATAATGACTTTTATTTTATTTTTTTAATTTATTTATTTATTTATTTATTTGAGTTGGAGTCTCACTCTGTCGCCCAGACTGGAGTGCAGTGGCCGCTCCCGGCCACCGCAGACTCAACCTGCTGGGCTCCGGCGATCCTTCCGCCTATCCTTCCGCCTCAGTCTTCCAAGTAGCTGGAATTACAGGCATGCGCTACCACGCCCAGCTGATTTTTTGATTTACTGTAGAGATGAGGTCTCGCTGCCCAGGCGGGTCTCGAACCTGCGGGCTCAGGCAATCCACTCACCTCAGCCTCCCAAATGTGCGGGATTACAGGCTGAGCCACCGAGCCTGGAATC
>NW_007233129.1:73012-111704 GCF_000164805.1 Carlito syrichta
TTTTCTAGGTTCTTATGGTTTGAGGTTTTACATTTAGGTCTCTGATCCATTTGGAGTTAACCTTTGTGCATGGGGATAGATAAGGGTCCTGTTTCAATCTTCTGCATATGGGGGGGAGGGGGAGGGGATTAACAGTAGCAAATATCTGTCTGGGGCTGGGAAAACACCTCTTATCAACAGGGTGTCTGAATGAAACGTAATTGTACACCTAATCCTTAACTGTACCCCCACAAAACTATAATAAAAATACTGATTAATTAAAAAAAAAAAAAAAAAAAAAAAAGCAAGTTCTCAGAGGCGGCTGACTCACAGCTCCCCAGGGAGAAGCAACCGACCATTGAGGCTCCATGAGGAAGAAGAGGAGGCCAGCTTGGGGGAAATAGAAAGGAAAAGGAAAAGACATGGGAACCTTCCTTGCAACGAACCAGCTCATCGCACAGTCTTCTCCCTCAACATTCCATTCTTAAAATAGAACCCTGACTTCTGCTGGAGTTTCTTTAGACATACTATACTTTTATAGTTCAGGTAAAGGAGTCAGAACAACTTTATATTCTGGTCTTCCGAGAGGTTAGATTTGAACACTAGAATTGTTACCCAGCTTGATCTTTACCGTAGTCCTCATAGTAACCTTCCTAATTATTTCTCAGACTCCTAAGTAACAATTTCTACAGGTCACTCCTGGGGGGACTTTCAGTGACTTGCCATCAGAAGAGTTGCACTCAGCCTATGCCAATCTTTCATCGTCCCCTTTGCACCTGTCTTCCAGTTTCTGGGCACCCGTTAGACTCCTGCTCGCCCGAGACTGCTCAGATGGCATCTTTTTTGGGATCTCAGTCACCAACTCCCTGCTCAGGTGTGTGCATGCTCGGTGGTTTGCCCTCCTGTGGTCTGCGTTTGCTAATCCTAGCCAGGAGTTAAGAAAACAATCTGATCAAGGATTTAATCCTGTGACCATCTGCTTGATTTCTCACTCCCAGAAGGAATTTGCATTTTAAACGAGGAGCTTCTAAAAGAAAACCATTCTTTAATTTTGTGGGTTACTACAATGAGAGCTCATTATACACATTGGGGGAATGTGAACACATGCAAATATGCAGGCCTGAACATTTTGCATTTTGAAGACTGCCATTAGGTTTTGAGCATCTGTAGTTTAGAAAACTTTCCAGGTGATTTTGATGTATAATCAGAGTGGTAAACTCCTGGCTGTTGGTGGATACGTGTGGGATATCAGAAAATATTTTTTTCTTTGCCAGTCTTGGCTTAAAATCTCCATCAACTACCCATTGATGTGTAATAATACACCCCAAAACTTAATGAGTTAAACAACGACAAAAAGTGAACACTTCTCATGATTCTGTCAGTTGCCTGGGCTCAGCAGGGTGACTCTTTCTTTGTGCCATAGGATCTGCTGGTCACTCTTTGACTCGCCAGCTGGTGACTGGGCTGGGCTGGAAGAGCTGAGAAGTCTTCACGCAGATGCAGAGTTCCTCATTATCTCCCATGCGGCCTGCCCATGTAGCTAGTTTGTGGTTTCTCATAGCATGGGGGTCTCAGGAAAATCAGCTGTCTTCTATGGCGGCTGGCTGTAAGAATGAAAACAGAAGCAGCTAGACCTCTTAAAGGCTAAGCCTGGAACTGGCATAGTATCCCTTCTACTCTATTCTGCTGGTCAAACAAGTCAAATGGCCACCCCAGGTTTAAAGGGAAGTAAACTATACATTTTGATGAGCAGATTGTCACATGCATACAGAAAAGAAAGAAATTGACGGTGTCATCTGTGGAGACTACTTCAGGATCCTTCCACCAATTTGCTAAAGAATGTCAATCTGCAGCATAGTACTCAAGCCCTGAAGACTGTCAATCATTACACCAAACAAAAAGAACACAACATGTCCATTTTGGCTAGATGAGTATTCAAGACCATCACTGGATGTCTTAAAGAGATTCAAGAATTGGTGGGATGGATTACTCCTTCTCTAATATCGCCATAGACATCGCTCAGTTCATCAATTCTAACTAGAGGAAACTCAGGCAATTATTTCACCCGTATTTTGTGCTTTCCTAAAACCTAAAGGGGTTTTGAGGGAGGGTAGCATGATACAGTGGGAGGAATATGAGCTTTGAGCCTAACAGTCATGGTTTAGTCTCCTAGATCTGTCAGGTGAATTCTCTGAGCCTCAGTTTTGTCTTCAGAAAAGAACATGTTACCTTCTCTCAGGCGTTTAGTGAAAACCCAAGATGATGGTGTATGCAGATGCTGCCTGAACTGTTTAATAAGTGTTGTACCTTTTGCTACTGAGAAACATCTCTTTCTCTCTCTCTTCTTTTTATTTTTAAGGACGTAACTTTGTAGAAGTACTTAAAGTCACAGAAAAAACTTCATTTTGCCAAATACTTCTGGGAGAAGGAGGAAAGAGCGAGCAGCTAAGTGTATGTTTAATGAGCAAGGGCGTATAGCTTAAAATATGAAAGTTAATACGTTGGGTGAGTCACCCGAAAGAATTCCTCTGATATTGATAAGCATTGTGTGTGGTTTTAGTTCACTTTCCAGAACAGTGATTCTACCTCCCGGGGTATAGCTGCTGGGAAGTTTAGCGAGGAAAATCAGATGTCTTCTATGGCAGCTGACTTTAAGAACAAAAGCAGAAGCTGATAGACTTCTTAAAGGTTAAGCTTGGAACTGACATCACACCATATCAGCTCTCTTCTACTGATTAAAACAAGTCAAAAGGCCACCTCAGGTTTAAGATGATAAGAAGTAGATGATTTGGCGAGCAGAGCATCATGTTTATTAAAGAAGGAAAGAGATTGGTGATGTCATCTCTGGGGACTATTTACTACAACATCTTCCCACCAATTGGTTACAGAATATCCATCTGGGCCAGGCTCGGTGGCTCAGCCTGTAATCCCAGCACTTTGGGAGACTGAGGCGAGTGGATTGCCGGAGTCCGTGAGTCCGAGACCAGTCTGGGCAATTTGGTGAGACCTCGTCTCTACAATAAATAAATT
This sequence comes from Carlito syrichta, assembly GCF_000164805.1. NCBI lineage: Eukaryota > Metazoa > Chordata > Mammalia > Primates > Tarsiidae > Carlito > Carlito syrichta. Next base: position 76,022 of record NW_007233129.1, read on the forward strand.
TCAAAAAACCTAGCCATGCATGGTAGCATGCACCTGTAGTTCTGGCTATTTGGAAGGCTGAGACAGAAGGATTGCCAGAGCCCAGCAGGTTGATGCTGGGGTGGTGGTGAGTGTGCCACTGCACTCCAGCCTGGGCTATGGAGTGAGACTCCAACTCGAAAAACAAAAAAAGAATATCCATCTGCAGCATACACCCTATCCTGGAAGATTGTGAATCATGACACCAAGCAAAAAAGCCTTGGGAAAGCATCAGTGCTATAAGCCAGGTGGGCTGTAGAGGTAGAATCTGAAGCAACCAGCGAGAGAAGAAAAGAAAAATGGATTACAAAAGATGGGCAAGATGCCTGGAAAGTCACACCTACAACATCTCCTTTGTGGTACAGGGGAAATCCCAGGATCCATAGTTACCCCTGATAAAACAGTATATCCTTGGTCTATTGGAGCAAACTACAGAGAACAATGACTACATTATTTCACAAGACACCCTTTGATCCAGTCTAGCATGCTAGTTTTCCCTTCTTCTGTCTAGAACAGTGCTGTTATATTGCTAGCAGACCGCTTTCAAACCCACAGCCCCATAGTTAATAGGAAAGAAGCATCCCGACGATCTGGTCCATAAGAGCTACTAATGAGACAATGGGAGGGCTTTTTTCATTCCCAAGATTTTATTTTTTTGGGACTAGGAGATAGGTAGCTCAGGGAGCAGGAAGGAAGGAAACTGAAATAGGTTATTATCTACTGCGTGATGGTCACTACTCTGCGGTCTTCACAATGTTTCTCCCATTAAGTATTCGCGCAACTCTGCAATATGAGTATTATTACTCCTTTTTTATTGGATGAGTAAACTGAGGCTTAGAGAGTTGCTAAACCTGGAAAGGAAGAATTCACAACTCAGAATATCCAATCAGAGTCTTATGACTTAATATAAGACAAACAACTCAGAAATGCAAGGAAAAATGATCTTAGCTGTGTCAGCATATGACTGGAAAATTTGAAAAAAAGTTTCAGAAAGATGTAGTTAATTTAAATAATTTAAATAAACTTGATTTAATCATGTAAGGAACCTACAAACCGAAGATACTAATTATTCTTTTATATCCAACTAACAGTTATAAAAACTCAACCTAAATTTTTAAAAAATTTCCTAAATAAGTATTTTTGAAGTTACGCTTTTCTGACCATATTTCAGTAAATTTAGGAGTCAACAGTTCACATGCCCAAAAAATAGAAAAATGAAGTCTTAAGATTAAAAGTTTTAAGTTTTGCCATGGGGAAATTGTGAACATGAACTACTATTCATATTGAATAAAGAAGAAATAAAAAATAGGAATTAAATCAGTGAAAAGATGATGACTTGCTATCAAAACCTATTGGAAATTGGAAGGAAATGTATCACCAAAATGCCTTTATTATTTTACTATTGAAAATAAATAGGCCAAGTGTGGTGTAATCCCAGCACTTTGGGAGCTGAGACAAGAGGATTGCCTGAGCCCAGGGGTTTGAGACCAGCCGGGGCAACTTGGCAAGACCTCGTCTCCACAATAAATAACAAAAATTAGCCAGGCGTGGTGGTGCACACCTGTAGTCCCAGCTACTTGAAAGGCTTAGGTGGAAGGATCGCCTGAGCCCAGCAGGTTGAGGCTGCGGTGGCCATGAGCATGCCACTGCACTCTAGCCTGGGCAACAGAGTGAGACTCCAATTCAGAAAAAAAAGAAGAAAAGAAATGGGTGCATTTCCATTAAGAATCTAGGGGAAAGAAAATCCACTAAGTGAACCATGAGGGAATACCTGGAAATCAACAATGCAAAAGGTAAAATTTGTGACCCCCAAAAAAAACCCAGTGGAAAGGAGAGAGAAATACAGAAGCTGGTACTTCATAAAGATCAGGGAATAACATAAACCTTGGCCGGTCTCCTGCATGGAAAAAGAGGGTTCATTTGTTCGTGGGGCTACCATTTAAAATCTGTCATTTAAACACTGCCCGTCTGTCCTGTTTAATATATCATCCACCATGAAAAAAGTAAAAAGAAAAAAACTGCATTAATAAACTGACTTGAAGATGGTAAACACAGGAGTCTCAACGTGTCCAAGATATATGGGCTAAGGAGCTCTAATGACCTGCATTCTTCTTCCTTTCCCTCATGTGATCCCAAAGCTATTGATTTCTGGTTAACACAAGAGTCCTGTGTGAACTATGGCTGGTGCACAAAGCTCCTCTATTTTCTGTAAAATTTCCACCAATCTCAAATATAAGAGATTCACAGAAAGATGAAGGAACTGAAACGAAGAAGAAGCAAAAAGACTAGTCCAAGAGAAAAAGCCAGAATGGGACCCAAGGAGCTGCATTGAACTTGGTGTATGTGTCAGACACAGTTTTACATAGATGATCCATGAGAAGGTTTTATCATTATCCCCATTTTCTCAATGCACAGAGACACGCAGCCATCTGCTCAAGGTCACCAGCCAGCGAGCCTTGGAACAGGATTTGACCCCTGGCTGCCTGACTCTGGTGCCCGTTGCTTGCAAACATTCCATGGAGCCAACCTGATAACTGCTAAAGGATCCTGGTTCTCCTGACATGGTCTCCTTTGCTTTACCACCTCCCACAATGGGTAATCACCTTTCCTTGTTGGTCCTGGCGTGGTGAGATAGCATTAGGAATGGATGGTCTAGGAGGACACGGGCTTGTAACTCACACACACACGCACACACACGCTCCCTCCCCTTCCTCAGCAGTGCTGTTCCTTCTTTCACCTGCTATTTCTCCTGTTATATAAATGGAATGTTGCACAAATGTTTCCGCCATGAGTTTCCTTTCAAAAGGTGAATAAAAGAATGAGGTGTTTTGTTTTCCTTTGTTCCCCGGTAGCACCTATGTTAAGAATTTGTGCTTAAAACATGACTCACTAATTCTTGGAGCAAAGCACCAGGAAGCGAGCAGATCGAATACCTCTGTGCCACGCAGGCTTGAGCTTCTGTGGGAAAGAATCAACTGGAACCACTTAGGTGAAGTTTCATTCAAAAAACAACAATCCTCCCTGCCTCAGCCCCAAGCCCTACCCCAATAGCTCTCAACATGACTGTGCCGTTCAAGTGGCCCGTGTGCTTTCTTGTGTGACTGTCAGATACTTCAGGCAAGTGATATCTAGCTCTTTATGTGGGTGAGTGCTGAATTGTTAGGGTTTATCATTCTTAACTGAATCATTGCTTTGTTTTTTGATAGGCGGTTTGGATTGGGGATGGTTACTTACAGAACAAAGGCAGGAGGAAAGTGGCTTAAATACACTGCAGGGTAAAGAAGCTTGAAAAGTACCTAATTTTTGTGGAATCAAGTACAATAAGGTTTCAATTGTTCACCTTGCATCTTCATTCCTTCAGCCTATATGTTTTATGGGCAGAAAAATCTCTTCTGTCGGAAGAGTGGGATCCAATTTTCAATGCACAGAAAGACATTCTCAGGAGCTGCTTTCTAGACATTGACTAATGTGGACACCCCCCTCCACTCGGACACCCCTTCTGTCCCAGTAATTTGGTTGCCTGAAAAGTTCTCCTCATAATTCATTGGCACGTGGGCATTCCACAAGTGTCAGTGAGTCAGTTTGTGGCTTCTGGGGATCCGGGAACAGGCTGCCTGGGTGCTCGGGATATTTTCCTTGGAAGGAATCCTTCCCCGGAATGCCTTTACGTTGCAGGAGGCAATGAGGAATGGAAAGTCACTCTGGGTGTGACTGTTTGTCTCTTCTCTTTTATATGCATTGCTCAATTCTTCAAAAAGCATAAGTCTGGAGGCAAAGAAGCATTCAGAGAATCAGCTAGAAGGGATACAGGGCCCATTAATGTCCCTCCATGTTGCCACAGTCCCTAGAAAAGGGCATGGCACTCCTGTGCATTCCCAAGCAGATTTCTGAGAATTCCCTTGTCTTCTATGCACTCCCAGTGAGTAGCTTCAGGGGAACCTTGACTTCCCTGCAGACTACGCCCAAGATGTCAATCCCTATTTACTCTCTTTCTTTGAACTATATAATATCCCCGTAATCTTGAGTCTTGTGATTTGCATAACTTTTACAATGCATGATGTCTTAGGCCTTTTAAACTTTCTTTACTCTAAATGTCACTAAATGTAAAACGCAGCTGTAACTTAAGTTCTGTACAAGGCTCTGCTGGTCACGTGGCTAACGTATAGGTACAGACAACTCTGGACTATAAAAGTGAACTGTAAAAGCCCGGAGGGTGAACAGAAACATTTTAGAAAGACCTGAAGTCTGGCTCTGCTCCCTGGATTCAAACTCAGAAATATATTTCTTTTTACCCGTTCCTTACCCCTTTGATTATTGGTGACAAGGAGAGCAGTTGAGCGTTACTTGGTCCATAACAGAAGGGACCTCCAGAGGTTGACAAAATTTCTCCCAGAAGCCTCTGCTCATCCATCCATCAGATCACAAAGTCTGTCAGAGAAAGAAAGTGTACCATTTCCTCCTGCAAACTGTTGCATAGACTGGCAATCAGTCTCACCATCAAGTTTTCCTTTTTCCTGGGTATCCCTGTTGGATCATTTAGCACCCCTTTCTTTCAGGTCTCAGCAGCAACGTCCTCAGACCACCACCACCATGACCCCCACCGTCAGTAAAATTACCACCAAAAACTACCAGTCATGGCTATCCACCAGCACCATTTCTACCACCACCATCATCTTCACTACCTTCATTTAATGTAGCAGTTGTTTACAGAGCCATCATTTACTCAATTCTATATTGAGTACGACCAGACACGGTTCTAAGCCCTACGAAGAGCAAGAAGAATATGCCATGATTTCTGCCTTGAAGGAAAATATTCTTCTAGAGGAACTGGGAAAAATACATAAATGGCAATTGTACAAGGTATGGTGGCATACATACGAAATGTTAGCTAGCTCAAAGGGTGGGGTATAGATTTTAGAAATTCAGGAGGATCAGCTCAAATGTCACTTTTTCTGGAGAGGGGTTGAGAGGAATTCTTTCAGTGCCAAGTAACACAATAGTCAAGCTAAAATTATTAAGGTATAGTAATTACAGATAGTTAGATGTCTAGTGCTGCCTGGCTCAGTGGCTCAAGAGTATCAGGCCACAGGGCCACCAACGATGGCATTCTCCTTTCTTTTGTTCATGGCTGAAAAATGGCTGATCTCTGACAGCCAGCTGAATTCAAATTCAGCAAACAAGTGATACAGAGACCTGCTAATGTCTGTTCATGTTGCCACAGTCCCTAGAGAAGGGCACTCCCAGTGGGTAGCTTTAGGGGATCCTTGACGTCTCCGCAGGCTATGCCCAAAGATGTAATCCCTATTTATGACACTTCTTAGTAATCATAGGCTTGAACAATATGATATCCATGTCATCAAAAGTCTTGTGATTTGCATAACTTTTGCATCCATATAACTGCAAGTCTTGTGATTTGTATAACTTTTGTATCAATGTAATCAGGAGTCTTGTGACCTGGGTAACTTTTGCAATGCATGATAAACTCCCTTTTGCTCTAAATGTCACTATCTGAATGTAAAACATAGTTGTAACTTAAATCCTATACAATGCTCTACTGGTTATGTGGCTGAAATATGGGTACCAACAACTCTGGACTATAAAAATGAACTGTAAAAGCCTGGAGAGCGAGCAGAACCATTTTAGAAAGACCTCCAGTCCGGCTCTGTTCCCTGGATTCGAACTCAGAAATAAATTTCTTTCTACCAGTTCCTTGTCCCTCTGATTTATTGATATCGAGGGGAGCAGCCGAGCATTACTCAGGCCATTAACAAAGGAGAGATCAGAGTAGAGAGAACTCTTCTCTTATGCCTCTCTACTTTAGCAAGGCAGGGAAAGTTTTTCCCAAAAGACTCCAGAAAAGCCCCTTCACATCTCATTGGCCAGAATTGAAACACATGGCTACGCCTTGTTGCAAGAAAGGCCTGGAAAACAGGCATGGAGCATGTGTAGCCACCCTGGTTGAGGCGGAAAGGGAAAAGGAAGAAACTGATGGAAATCACTGGCTGTTATGAAGCCAAAAAACAAGGTACAAAAGTGAAATCTGCAGTTCTCCCCAAGAAAGCCTTCTCTGAAATGCTAGCATGTTCTAGTGCTGGTTCTCTCCTCACAATGCCCTGTGTCATTGGTTGGAAAAATTTGTGATAGATCATACACCAATAGTGACATAACTTATGATCCATAAAACTTGCTTGATGATTTGTTTAAAGTCTTCTTAGATTTTAAGATCTAGAAGAATAAGGGCAATGTCCATCTTTTCCATCATGATATCCTTGGCGTCTGGAACAGGACTTCACATGTGTTCACAATCAGCATTTATTAAGTGAATAACTGAAAGAATGAATGAAAGTCACAGTCTTTGAGATCAGTTGAGATTAACTGAAGAAAAGAGGATTTTAACAATGGCAAATATTGAGATGAAGAGCAAGAGCCATTTATTCTTTATAAACGTATATATATATATATGTACATACATATGTACACATATATGTGTATATGTGTTGCATTTTGCTGTCTTATTTCTACAATAGCAATTAAGGCATGTTTAGAGGGGCTTGTTTTGCTTGTTTTATACTCGATTTTGTGCTTAGAATTACCTTTATCAGACAAAATTAAGAACTTCGCAGCAACTTGGATGAACTTAAAGGCTATAATTAACTGAGTGATCTATCACAGAAACAGAGACCCGAGTATCACATGTTCTCACTCATAAGCGGACCTTGAGCAACTATCGTAATACTGTAAGAAAGGGATTGACAGTAGTGGGAAACTGACAGGGGAGGAGGGGCACACGTCAGCAACAAGGGTAAGTGCATAATGAACATTTGTATATCTAACCCTGAATTGTACCCTACATATTTAAAATAAAAAATTATAAAAAAGGAATATGCTAATGAGGGAATCTAAAATAAATTTACCTTTATCATTCTTACATTTTTCTTGTATAGTATTGCACTTTCAATGGTGGGTATTCTAAAACAAAAGTGGTTCAAGGTTGATATTCCAGGCAAGGATTTGAAAAACTCGTAAGAATTACACAGTATAATTTTTTTCTTTTCTTTTTTTTTTTTTTTTGAGTTGGAGTCTCACTTTGTTGCCCAGGCTGGAGTGCAGTGGTAATGCTCATGGCCACCCCAGCATCGACCTGCTGGACTCCGGCAATCCTGCCTCAGCCTTCCAAGTAGCCAGAACTATAGGCACACACTACCATGCCCTGCTAATTTTTTGATTTATTGTAGAGACGTGGTCTCACCATGTTACCCAGGCTGGTCTCAAATCCATGGGCTCAGGTAATCTTCTCACCTTGCCCCCCTCAGAGTACTGAGATTGCAATATAATTTCTAAGCAAATATTTCCACTTTAGATCAGTTTCTTCCTCTTCTTTTCCTTTTCCTCTTCTCCTTCTCCTCCTTCTATTGGTTGATTGTTGAGGTGTTGAATTTAAGGTGATTGAGTAATATAATCCTTTCCTTCTTTCAAATAGACAAAATTATTCTTTACTTTAATATGCAAAACTTTATAATCAGCTGCACATTACAAGCTTGGGACAGAGTTTCATTCAAGAGAAAAACTTGAATAACAGATAATAATCTATTCTTTCTTTTTTCAGGAGCATGACAGAGAGAGAGAGACAGAAAGAGAGAGAGAAAGTGAATCTTCATCATAAAAATAATTTTCCAAATGTTTGTCATGAAGAGTATGCAATGTTGAATTTCTTTTGCATTTTAAGAAACAGGTTCTTAAGTTTATTAGAAGGCAGATGGTTTCTTTATTGAGGGCACTCATTTCTGAACTTGTAACAAGATAGCACCATTTCCTCATGTTACTACCGTTCCAATAATGCTTGATCACCCACTCCTTGCCAACTCTACATATCCATCTATCACAAGACACATAAAAAGAGCTCATGCTTGAAATAATCCTTAAACCTGTCCAGCAACATTTAACTTCAATGATAACTTCTTGTCCCAAAACTTTTAAATCACAGGTTGAGGAGGGAGGAGAGATTTTCACGTGGTTTCTCTAGTGAACCTGATCCTACTTTGGTAGAGAGTTTTCTAATTGCCAATTACTATATTCAAATTACTCCCAAAACTCCATGACTTAAAAAATAACCATTTAAAGAAATCTGTTTATTGTGTGTATCTAGAATTTAGGTAGAGCTTGGCTGCTTTCTTCCTCTGTTCCAGGCAACACCAACTGAGGTCACTCAATGGTACTCAGCTCCAAGATGGCTTCACTCACATTTGGTACCTTGGTTGGGACGAATGAGACAGCTGGAGGCTGGTCAAACATTTGTTTCCTCTTGTGTCTGCTCTACATGGCTGACATGGGGTTCCTGACATGGGCTTCCCAGTGGCTGGGATTCAAGAAAGAGTATGTCAGGAAAAAGTACCCATTCCAAGAAACCCAGGACAAAGAGAGCATATATTCTAAGAAACTCTGAAAGAAGTTGCAAGTTTCCTTATAGCCTATCCTTGGAAGCCCCAGAATGTCACTTTTGCTGCATTCTGTTGGTCAATCATGTCACTAAGACCAGTTCAGATTCAAAAAAGCTTCAGTCTCTTCTTTGGGAGTGGAGGGGGATTACATATGATAATTTAATACATTCATTTGATTTGTAAAGATCAAATCAACATACTGAGAACAGAGGACAGAGAGGTGCTTCCTTCCCGCCCTTCTCACCCCAAAGAACTGAGCATAAAGTCTGGGTGGGTTATACATTTACATGGGAGGTAAAGCTATAAAGGTAAAATGAATGTCCTAGAAGACACGAATGAAACATTTGTACTTAAAGGAAGAAGAAATGGGGGACTAAGAAACAATGTGAGTGACCAGATCAGAGAACATGTGGGTACTGGAGAGGGGAGGTGCTGAGTGGTGGAAATGGGAAATGGGCTGGAGGTGGGAGACACTAAGTAAATAGGTAAGCCCACCAAAGGGGAGGCCACTGGTGAAGTCCAGAGGAGAAATTGCCCAGGTCCAAACCATGCGTTGCTGGGGTAAGGAGGGAACAGATAGGAAAGGTAGCATTTCTAAGACACAATTTCTCTATTATTATCATGTGTTATGAGACAACCTCTTAGTTACATGCGGATTGTAGAAAGATGATATTAGACGACAAATGAGTAAAACTCCAACTTACAGTGGCTTGCAAATAACAGGAAACATATTGACTCATGGAAATTACAAGTCTAAGGTTGGATCTAGTTCAGATACAGTTTGATTCTGTTGAACAATGCCACCAGGATTATCTCTCGGCTCTGATTCCTCTGTGTGCTGACTTTCTTTCCCAGTTATTATGAATGCTGACAAGAATATCTGAGACAATCATAAACCTCCCATCATCACACTATCAAATTCTGTAGAAGAGAGTATTATCTCCCCTAGAAACACTAGCAGAGGTTTCCTTGTGTTTAATAGACTCTGATGGGTTTTAGAATTTAGTTCAGTGCAACCTTTCTCTCTGATCATTTCCTCCATGCCCTAAGTTTTACAGGAAGAGGCATCTGTGTGTAGTTACTGGAGTTGCCTATGACAAGATGGACCTGTCTGTCTAATTCTAGGACTCAATATTAGAAAGACTGTGGCAGATTTTATTTTTTAAAGATGGCCCCAACAATATCTCCCATTTCACAGACTCTTTAGAACCATATCACTCTTCCATCAAGAAATGGAATCTCTGTCCCCAACCCTTGAATCTGGGTAAAAATACATGGCTACAAAGATCTACAGAGTATGACAAAAATGATTCATTGTTTCTTCAAGACCAGGACATAAAAACGCCATGCACATCTTCCTTATTCTCTCAAAATGCTTGCTCTTAGAATCCCATGCCCCTTTGCGAGAAAAATAAAGTTGACCATGGAGAGAACCCAAGGCTCCCAGCTAATAGTCTCATCAATCCACGCACCTATCCATCCATCCATCCATCCATCCATCCATCCATCCATCCATCCACACACCCATCCTTCCATCTGCCTGTCCATCTATCCATCTGTTCACCCATCCACCCATCCATCCACTCATCCATCCATCCATTCATTGATCCATCCATTCATCTCTAGCCCCTCTCCTAACAGAAAATCTAGAAAGAAGTCTGACCAATGACAGTTTCATGGGAAAGAGAAAGAAGAAGAAAATTCTCTTATTTTTAGAGTTCTGGGAAGGTGGCATATAATGGATTCACACTAGATAAGACTGGTGAGAAAGTCCAAAGTTTCCTACAATGGGGAGGCAGAACTGGAGAAAATGCTGAGATTAAGATGATAAATCCAGATAACCCAACAGCCAGATAATAATTTCAAAACAAGGAATGTTAGGTCAGACTGGTTCTTGAAAGAGTGGGGTGGACTAATTCATTCTTCCACTTAACAGTAATTTATTATAGGCTACTAAGTACCAGTGCCATATTCTAAACCGAGGGCTCGATAGAGAATAAGAGAAAAAAATTCCCTGCCCCAATGGAGCTTAACATTCAATGAGGAAAATGACTAACATGTATGTAAATCAACAAAAGTTAATAAGCTCAATCAAAGGGTGTTAAGAGTTTGGAAGATAATAAAGCAGGGTGATTGATAAAGCAGGACTGAGCAGGCATTATTAAGGGGCAATCATGAAAGATCCCTCTGAAGGAAATACAGTTGAGCTGGAATCCAAATGTCAAGTAGAATAAGAAAGGTAAATAACTAGTGGAAGATCATACCAAGCAGCGGTCACAGCAAGTGTAAAACCCTGAGCGAGTGTCCACCACTGGCTTTATGTGATGGCTGAGTGAAAAAGATCCATCAAGTGTCAAGGGCAGAGGAAACTAGTTCAACTAGTCATTTGTTTGCCTATCCATCAGTCCATCCATCCATCCATCCATCCATCCATCCATCCATCCATCCATCCATCCATCCAACATACAAGTTGGGTGTCCTCTATATCCCAGGACCTGTGCTAGGTATGGAGACTACAAGATTAAAAGATCAACAATCTCTGCACTTGAGAGACTCATAATCAATTCCCACAATCACTCTGCAATGTGGGCTGGCATGTGATTGAACAGTCACTTTATTGGTAAGGAAACTGAAGCACCAAGAGCTTAATGACTTAACCTGACATCACCCAAGTTGTTAGTGGCAGGGCTTAAGTATTTATCTTCCTTCCTTAATCAGGGAAAGCATTATGTATGACCTACTTTTTCAAAGTCTCTTCCTCAGTGGGGCAACAATTAGAATTATCTTTTGCTAGTGCTTACCATTTTAGGTTTCTTTAATTAGAGTGTTTTAAATTAGTGTTACTTTAATTTTGCTTATCTCCTGAGTCATACTACAGGATAAATAGCAAATGAAGTAAAGCACATGAAAGCACATTGTAACTCATAAACCATCATACAGATGTGAGTTATAAATAGTTTTCTATTTGAGGATTTGTCTTTATGCATGAGTGTTGCTTCCTCCTCAGAGTTGTCTTCAGGAAAACTCAGAGTAAAATAGACTTATGAAAGGATGCTTTAAGGACATTTCATATTTTCTTTAAAAATAAAACTGACTCATGGTAGATGCTTAATAAATATGTGTTCCGAAAAATTGGATACGATGGAATATGCGAGACATGGATACGGTGTAATCGGTTTCAGTGTGGCTACTTACTTGCAAGAGCTGCTAATTTGTGAGAACATTGTCACCCTAAGGGAACTCTCTGATTCAATTTAAGTATTTGTAGAGAGAATTGCTATCATCCACCTTGGGAAAGAAAAGCATATGGTTCAGAGAAGGAAGATCATTCTTTCAAAAGACCTATCTAGGGGCAGATTACCCAATGCTTTCAAAGTATTATTAATTATTATTGTTATTTTAACAGTTGGTTTCCCCACGTTGACATAATACTGTGTTTACTTTTGTTTCTCCAGTTAAGCAGGTGATCCTTTAAAGTGAAAGGCACAACCACTTGGCTTAACCTAGAGAACACTCAGGGGTTGAGTCCTCAGAATTTGGAGCCAAGCTCTCTGGGTTCAAATACAGGCACTGTTCTTAGACCTGTGTGACCTTGGCTATTTTCTTAACTTCTCCGTGCCTAAATTTCCTTTTTAAAATTGTTTGGTAAAATAAGAATAAGTAGCATCTACCTCATAGAATTGTTGGGAGGCTTAAGTGAATTAATGTATGTAAAGTACTTAGACCAGCACTTATATTAGCTAGTTTGTGTCTACTTGCTTCAGTCTCTCATTGAACTATAAAAGCTGGAGAACAAGGGTTGTGTTGTATTTTGTTGATATTTCCCTCAGTGCTAGGACTCAGGTGAAGTGAGTGAGGCACTTGGTGGAGGGGAGACCAACAAATCAATATAAACAGTCAAGATAAATAATATGTTAATGCACCACTTAAAAAAATCACAATTGTGCAAACATTCCATTGTGGATATAATATTTTATATAAAGATAGGATCTATAAACTGAAGTTAATTAATCATTACATAAACTCATCATTGGATAAAGAGAAATTGTCAAACACAGCAAGTCTCCCAACTGAAAATGAAATAAAAAGCTGATTTTGAATATGTTGGTGAGTTTGCTCAACACAACCAGGAAATTACAATTATAATCAATTCAGTGTTGGGTATAAATAAAATATTTAAACTTAAGGTAGTGTATTAAGTTCCAATACGCCTACTTTTAGACCAATATTTTTCAGTGACTTGGATGTTCTGGAAAAAAATTAACCATTGAAAGTCTATTAAAAAGAGCTGCAAATGGCTAACAGGTATATTAAAAAATATTCAACCTCTCTAGGCATCAGGGAAAAGCAAATTAAAACCACAATGAGGTATGATCTCAAACCTGTTAGAATGGCTATTATTAAAAAGAAAAATGATTAAAAAAATGTGTTGGCGAGGATGTGGAGAAAAAGGGAAGACTTGTACACTGTTAGGGAGGATGGAAATTAATACAGCTCCTTTGAAAAATAGTATGAATACTCCTCAAAAAGCAAAAAATAGAATTACCACATGGTCCAGAAATCCCACTTCTGGGTAGATATTCAAAAGAATTAAAATCAGTGTGCCAAAGAGATATAAATAAACACACCATGTTTATTTCAGCATGATTTGCTATGGCCAAGTTATGCAAGCAGCTAAATGTGCATCAGTGCATGAAAGGATAAATAAAATGTGGTTTATATACACAATGGAATACTATATAGCCTCAAAAAAAGAAAAAAAATTCTGACATTTATGACAACATGGACTGGGAAATATTCTGTTAAGTTATTTTACTTGCCAGACTCAGACAGACTCAGACAGACTAAAAAAGTCAGTCTCATAGAAACAGAGAACAGAAAGGTGGTTACCAGAGGCTGATGGGGAGAGGGAGGAAGAGGGAAGGGAAGAGGTTGATCAAAGGATAAAAAATTTCAGTTGGATTTGAGAAATAAATGTTGGTGATCTACTGCACTGAAGGATGAGTACAGTTAATAATGCATCTTGTCTTTCAAAACTACTAAAATAAGCCGGGCTCAGTGGCTCAGCCTGTAATCCCGTACTTTGGGAGGCCGAGGTGAGTGGATTGCCTGAGCCCGTGGCTTCGAGACCCACCCGGGCAACTTGGTGAGACCACATCTCTACAATAAATAAAAAAAAATTACTGATGTGGTAGCGCGCTCCAGTAGTTCAGGCTACTTGGAAGGCTGAGGTGAAAGGATCGCCGGAGTCCAGCAGGTCAAGGCTGCGGTGGCCGAGAGCAGCCACTGCTCTCCAGTCTGGGTGACAGAGTGAGACTTCAACTCAAAAAAAAAAAAACAAAACAAAAAACCAAAGAACAAAAAACCCAAAAAACTCTACTAAAATAGATTTTTAACATTCCCAAAACAACAAAAAAAGAATAAATTGGTGAGGTGATGGATATATGAATTCGTGTAATTGACTCTTTCTATAATGTTTACATAGATCAAACATCACATTGTACCCCCCAAAGTATATATTATTTGTGAAATAAAAATAAAAACAAAAATGCTTCTATTAAAACACCCATATAAAGCACACATGTTTCCTTGAGCTTCATATTCCAACATTGCTTGACGTGACTCTGACCTCCCCAGCTTCCTGCATCAGTCCTAGTGTATAGAGGCTGCTCACGTTCACACCTGTGGAAGGAATTGTGAGTTTTGTGAGAAGAGGACAAGAGAATATCTGTTTTGAACTTCCTTTCTTCAGTGCTTGGTACAGTGACTGGCCCTGGATTTAGTAGTACTTTGAGGAGTTCACAGTGGATTACAGGAATCTACCCTCTGAGGTCTTAGCCATCGATGTGGGCCATCATGACCCTTCTCTTCCATTTGGGGCACCATAAAGGAAACCATGCTGTCCCAAAGAGACTGATGACAAGTGGAAGCAGCAGGGAGTGGGCATAATCTCTGTGTCTGCTGCTTGCAAATTTACTAAAACCATAGTTTTCTTTCTGACCACAATCTTTGTTTTTATTTAAAAATTTTTTATTTTAAAATTGTGGGGTACAGTTAAGGGTTAGGTTTACAGATATGCATTGTTCAGGCACCCTTGTTGATAAGGGGTGTCTCCCCGTCCCCAGACAGATATTGACTACCGTTAGTCCCACCTCCCTTCCCCTCCCTACCTCCCCATAGTTTCCCACCACTGTCAGTCCTTTTCTTACAGTATTATGATAGATGTCCACCATATGAGTGAGAACATGTGATACTCAGATCTTTGTTTCCTGATCACAAACTTTTTTTTTTTTTTTTGAGTAGGAGTCTCACTCTGTCGTCCAGACTGGAGTGCAGTGGCCGCTCCCGGCCACTGCAGCTTTGACCTGCTGGGCTCCGGCAATCCTTCTGCCTCTGCCTTCCGAGTAGCCGGAATTATAGGTGCACACTGCTACGCCCGGCTGATTTTTTGATTTATTGTAGAGATGAGGTCTCGCCTGCCCAGGCGGGTCTCGAACCCACGGGCTCAGGCAATCCACTCACCTCAGCCTCCCAAAGGCACATGATTACAGGCTGAGCCACTGAGCCCGGCTCACAATCTTTCTAAGATATATTTTGTACCATGATCCAGTATACACATATATGCATATTTCTATCTAATTGAAGCGTGTCATTATATACTTACTTAGATAAGATGCATCCTATATTTAAACTTAATTCTGGCCATTGTCTTGCTAAGCTATGGTATGGTCATGCGTTCTTTGAGCTATGACCAGGCCATGTTTTCATAAGCTTTGGTCCCCTCCCCTACCTTAGGGAGGTGAATCTTCTCTCTCTCTCTCTAATTTAGTTTTTAAATAAACTATATTTCCTAAACTATAATAAATAACAATTAAAAATAAACTCAGTTCTATATCATTAAACATGCATCTGTAGTGACCCCAAAGTGGTTTCATGAACGCCTGAGGTCCAAGGTCTAGAGTTTGAAAAGTATTGCATTGGACCCTAAGTTTTGGGGAGGACAAGACTTTCTCTCTCTGTTTTTGTACCTCATATGGCCATTGGTGCAGGAAGGTGTTTAATAAGCTCGTTAGGCTGCAGGCTTCCATACAATGTACATGGGTTTGGAGGCAGGTCACCAGGTTTGAGTTCCAAGTCTGTCACTCACCAGCTATATGACTTTGGAGAAATGACTTGACGGCCGTGAGCCTCTCCCTTCATTTGTAATAAGAATGATGGCCGTAGCAGTAATAATAACTAAGACTTGTTGAAGGCCTATGCACCTGTATCATGAGATAATGCAGGAACTTGACACAGGTGTTGTGGGAACCAAATGGGTCAACATATAAAGCACCTGGAATGTACAAGAAACCTGATAATTGCTGAATCCATTTTCCTTTCTGTGAGTCTTCTGAGCCATGCCTCCCTTCTGGGAATCAGAACAGTGCTGCTTGCTGCTTCGGGTATTTGGCATGCTTGGAGCTGGGTAGGGCCCAGCACTTTGAAGAGTACTGTGAGAGTGTACCACCACCTGCATTCTCAAACACCCATCTTCCAGTCTTCCTCCTGGCCCATTTGCAACTCTTTGGTCTGCTTTTGTGGTAGTTGTGTCCAGCTGGCCCCTATCCACATTCTAGCCTTTCTGAGGACAGTGGCAGCATTGATGAGGTCTGAGCCCCACAGGACACAGAGCTCATGTCCTCAGGCTACCTGTGGCATTTCTCTCTCAGGACACTTTACTGTTTTCCTGATTGGTCTCACCGACACGTGGGACCGGAGAGGACAGAGAGTTGGGCAAAGTGCCACTGTGAATGTAAGCCACAGGGGACAGACGGATGTGCAAATCAGTCTATTCTGATCGGGTTTTCTGTAAAGGAAGAGGCATTTATGCTTATTTGAAACAAGGTTCTCAACTTTCCCAGCTGCCCACCTCGCTCACATTGACTCAAGAATGTCACAGTCTTAGCATCTGAGACGTCATCTCCTGATGAGAAAAGAACTTAGAGCAATAGTAAAAAGCAATGACTTTTATTGCTCTTAAGCTATACATAACTACCATTTCTTGAAAATATATCATATTTCATCTGCTTGACATAGGCTATTTCAAATCTTCATAAGAACATTTAGAACAGTGGATTTATATGCCTAGCTTGCAAATTTAAAAAGTTGATACGAAAAGTTAAATCATTTTCTTCAAGTAACCCAACTCATAATAGTGGAATTTGAGTCAGAGCTTGTCTGTCTGATTCTGAAGCCGAGTTCTTTCTGATTTTCCCACACAGCCTGTTCATAAACCAAGCTCTCATTAATAATCATAGTTCATGTTATACTTATTGAATATTTACCGTGTGTCCTGGCTCTGTTGTAAATACTTCACATGAATTTCTGGTATCAACTTCATTCTTACAGCTCTGGGAAAAGTCATCTTATTATCTCACTTTCCAGTAGAGGCCACTGAAGTTTGGCTAGACATAGCAAGACTGAATTCTTCTGTAAGTAGAGAACCTGGGATTTGAATCCAAGTATTCTGTGTCATTGACCACTGACCAATGCTTTTTTGTAGTTATTTCTTTGGGATCTCACACCATCTATAAAAGACAGCAAGTATTCTAGAGCTTCTAAGTGAAGGGGGGACCTGAATCTGGATCTCCTGGCTCCTGGCTCACACTTGTTCTGCTAGATCAGAATATGTTGTTAAGACGTGCAAGGTGTCTCTTACCTGTCCTTTGCTTGGCACCTGGGCGTGCCGAACAGGTGGAAGGGGGCATTCATGAGATTTAGGACAAGGGTGGGCCATGGAATTGGGGCTCAGATGAAGGATTTCTCTTGAAATCCTTGTGGGCTTTCTTGGCTCATCTCACTTGACCATTACAGCCTGGCTACCTACATTGCCTTGACCTCCAGAAAGTGCCTGACTCTTTTTCCTTTTCTTGGTGTCCATCCTGGCTCCTCGGGGACTGTCTGTGTTCAGGGCATCTTTTCAGTTGCAATGACTTGTCTTCTGACATCTTCTGGCTAATTGAAGATCTTGTCTCTGACTCTTGCTGTCCGTAGTCTAGTAGGATAAACCTTGGGTATAATTCAACCAGCATTTAAAAAAAATTCCCACCCTCTACTTTCTGCATACAAAGTATGAAACACACACAGAATGTGTGCACAAGAAAAGAGGCAGGGTGTAAGTAACCCTTAAGGTATCCCCCTTAGGATCCCCCAAGTGCAAGGCGTTTCATATATACCACTGCATTTATTATGACAACTCCTTGAGATAAGAACAGTTATGTTTATTCCCATGTTTAGAGAGGAGAAAACAAAAGCCCAGAAATAAGTTCAGCTGGAAATGGCGAGGCAGAGACCTGTAGCTAAGACTATGTCGCTTCAAAACAGTTACTCTCATCATGAAATTGTCCTGTTTCTAGTAGTTCAATATGTGTGTCTGGGCACTTACATACGTGTGTGTATCATGCAAGCACTTCTTTCTCAAGTTTTAACTGGAATATACATATTTTTTTATGCTGTGTGTCTTTATAAAGCTCATATAATTGTTTTTCATAATTATATTATACCCACTTTTTCACAGTGACCATATTTTCCATATTGACAAGAGTCTCGGTTGCAGATAGTTTCATTCTTTCCAAATACATATACCTAAAAGTGGTGAATTTGTATTGCACTGTAAAATATTTATTTCAAAAATTCATAAATTAACAAAATCCCCTGCTGAATTGTTTAGCTTGGTATTAGAACGGGAACAAGGTACACATATTTATGTACACACACATGCATAGATTAAATGCTATAATTCTATCACAAGTCTACAGGTAACTCATCAATAATTGAAAAGTCAGTTTTAATTGGCATCAAATGGTGTTGAAGGTACTCATCGTTAAGAAGTGATGGAATGTGAAACGTGATGTGTGCTTCCAAGCTCCTATAGGCTTGGTGACTTTCTCCCTCTCTATCCTTTTAGTCATTCTAATAAACACTTTGTATGCAATCCTTCCTCTGTGGTGCATACTGGTTCAGCAAACCATCCAGTAAAATAAGATGACAGAATCCTCCATTAAGAGGAAAAGAAAGGATCACGTAGAATTTCAGACCTAGTGATGGCCAAGATGTTAGGCTGTTTAAATACCCCTTTTAACTGTATCTATGGTACATCCACTGCCTCTCCTTCCCACTTGTTTGTAATAAATGGAGAAAACCTAGTAAAGCTTGGGCTCCGTCCCCACATTCTGTCTTCCATATTAGTTCTGCCCGTTTTACCTAGAACCTCCTTCCACAAATATTTCCTCACTTTGGCCTCAGATAACCTCATTGCCGACTCGGACTTCTAGATACATGCACTGTATATTTAAAATGATCCTCTTGCTCCAAGAACTCTAAGTCTTGTATTAAAAAGAATGAGTAAGTAATAGCTATTTAGAATCAAAGCCTTTTTAATTAAAAATTGAATTCTTACTAGTTTTCTAATTCTGATCATCTAAACTGAAAGTGACATCTGCTACATCATCAAGAATCCTGTGGAAATTCTAACTTCGAGAGCAAGTACTTATCTATCATCTGCCAGGAACTGTGCTCTAAACTACATAGTTAAATTTTATATATTGAGGCAACAATGATTATATATGCGTTGCAACATACTAAGTGCTGTGGAGTATTAGAAAACTGTGGGGGAAAATGTTCTATAATCTCGAGGAAATTTTCAGAGACAAGACTGAACACTGACTAAAAAGTGATCATCACCAATCACTGAAAATTTATTCCACAAGGGAAACTTAAACTGGTTCTTCACAGACAGAGAGGAGGTCAAAGATAAATTGAATGTGGCCTGTGTGAAAGAGAATGAGAAATTGAAACCCAAGGCCCTCAAGAACTGTTGAGAGGTCGGTTTATATAGATTTTTGTGCCACCCAGGATCTTTTCAAATCAGGAAGGGGAAATGGAGACAGCACAGGCTTTGGAAACACACCAGTTTAAATCTTTGCTCATCTGCGCAACGCCGCAGAACAGTACCAGGTGAATTGCCTAACCTCGTTAAGCCTCAAGTGCCTAATCTGTAAAATGGAGATAATAAGATTATCTACACCACCTTGTTATTGTAACAGATTGAATGAGACAGACTGTTACAAATTGATATGTCAATTTGACCAATCACAATTGTCAGATTACTTTGGCAAAGAATGATCTGTGACAGTTACAAGGAGGTGGAGTCATGAATCTACCCCCCAGCGATCTTATTCTGGAAGGAATGCTATGACGAAAGCAAGTCTCGGGCAGGATTCTACCATTTGTACAAACATTTATTAACAAACAGGCACCATGTTGTAATACAGCATGCTCCTGCAGGCTTGGTGACTTTTTCCCTCTCTATCCTTTCAGCCATTCCAATAAACACCTTGCACGCAATCCTTACTCTGCAGTGCATACAGGTTTAGCAAGCCATCCAGTAAGATAAGGTGACAGAGTCCTCCATTAAGAGGGGGAAAAGTATCAAATAGAATTTCAGACCTAGTGATGGCAAAGATGTTAGGCTATCGAGCTTCTTAAAGTCTTCTGCTTTATTTATGAAAGAATGGGGTTGTCTCACACTCTTTCTTGTCAACCACACATCTTGAATACCATTCGTTTCACCAGTGAATCATTTCTAACACCCTTATGATAATTGGCAAACCCTCTGTTACAGACAGGGATAGTGCTACTAAGTGTTTGCAAAATTACATCTGGAATGTGAACTCCTGGAGAGGTCCCTTCAATTATGAACTAATTACACTACGCTGTGATTCCTGATCCCTGTTTCTGCCCTCAAGTGTCAATTCCATGAACTCAGGATTTTGTGTTTTTTTCAATGTATTTCATATACCAATGGTATACCATTTTGTGTATACCATTTACATACACAAAATGTAATGCCAGGCACATAATAACTGCCCAATAAATACTAGGAGAGTAAGCGAACACATTGGCGAATGAATAAACATCCTCAGGGTATAAATTAAGGTTAACAGCATGCATTTATATACATGTATTACTGATGTATAGGATGGCATGTAAAACTCCTGGCATGTTGTGTGCTTTTCTTTTTCGTCCTTCTAATACATGCTCATTAAGCATCTTGTCCTTCTCTGCAACTTCTAACACAGAGGCTTGAATAAATTAGATGCCTATTGTATTATACTGGATTAAATGCACATAGTTATAATATTTCCCATTCTATCTACTTTACTGAAAGTGTTAGAACATAAGACAATCTTTGCAAAGTGTGAGACATAAGATGTCTACATCAGAGCTGTTTGGATTGTTTTGACAATATTAAGTTCAGGAACTCTTCTCAAGTTTTACTAATTTACAGAATGGCAAATATCCCTGGGAATCTGCATTTTAATAAAGTACCCAGATGATTCCTTCTCTCTCTTTTAATTTTTTGAAGGTTTTTTTTATGTTCATACTGTCATCTCCAAGTGTTTCATAAACACACTTCACTTAAAAATTCACTCTAGCCAGGCTCGGTGGCTCAGCCTGTAATCCCGCGCCTTTGGGAGGCTGAGGTGAGTGGATTGCCTGAGCCCCCGGGTTCGAGACCCGCCTGGGCAGGCGACACCTCATCTCTACAATAAATCAAAAAATTAGCCGGCCGTGGTAGCGTGCGCCTATAGTTCCAGCTACTTGGAAGGCTGAGGCGGAAGGATCGCCGGAGACCAGCAGGTCGAGGCTGCGGTGGCCGGGAGCTGCCACTGCACTCCAGTCTGGGTGACAGAGTGAGACACCAACTCAAAAAAAAAAATTTACTCTAAGAATTCGACCGTGGTGTTGGCAATGAGGACAATGATAAGGTGAGCCACAACAATGACTCGATCAAGAGCTCCATGGGGAAAGGGAAGGTCATCAACTCTTTGCTCACCATTGAGTAACCCTGGCAAAAGTCCCAAACCCAGCGCTCAATAAATGGCTTTTGAATGATGTATTTGATGGCGGTGATGCTTTCTTTAAAGCTTTCCCTGTAACACCCAACCCAAAGGAAGTGACACTTGCTCCTTGCGATAACAGACACAGGTCAACCCCGTGAATTTCCGAATGTGTCTTGCCAAGAGGAAGAGGATTTCCTTCTTGTGTTTTCTTCCCCTTCCATGTGAGCAATGTCCACAAACTGGGAGAAGGTATATAAACATATAGATTGTGTTTGCCTACCCAGCTCTGGGTTGATAATGGCCACATTTCCTGCCTCATGAAACGGTCAGAATCTCTGTTGTCAAAGTTCTCTTTGTCCCGAGAGTGCAATTCAATCACCTTCCCCAGAGTGGAGGAGGATGCCCAGAGGCCTCGCCCTCTATTGTTGGCCTTGGCTGTCTCTTTCTAATTCCCGAAGCAGTTCAGAAAAGGCAAGGAGGAGTTCTTTGGCAATTGTGCACAAAGTTGATGGCTTCAAGAGGTAGCTAACTGCCTAAAGATAGGAGTGATTATTTTTACCACCACATGAAGGGATCAAGTGAGTCAGGAAATTCTTACCCTGGTTTATGAACCAGCCAGGAAACAGCTACAAACATGTTGATTATTACAAAAAAGTTTTAACCCCCCTCATCTCTCTCTCTCTCTCTCTCTCTCTCTCTCTCACACACACACACACACACACACACACACACACACACACACACACACGCATATATGTTACTTTCTGTCAACTCCCAGTGTGGTGCAGCTGGAAGGATCCTTGGGCTTGGCTTTAGGTAAATGTTCCAAGTCATTACCCAAATGAGAGGCCTGTGAAACCACCTGCTCTACCGTGTTAAGTCTTCCCCAGCAGACAGCATTGGACCAGAAGGCAAAGGGCTGATTTGGAACAAGTGACGATGAATTCCCAAAGGAGCCATAGGCCTCTTGATTGTTATTACCTCCTGCAAACCCCACTGTTTCCCTGTGAGTTAAATAATCAATTTCTTCTCATATCCAGGCAAACTGGGAAGTCATTATGCCTTACCCAAGAGAAGAAAGTATTCAGAACACTCCTGAAATGGAAGCCCTCATTGATTGATCATCTGTAACTTGCCAGGCAGTCCTAGAGTGAGTTGCTAGCAGGACCCTGGCCTTGTCTTTGAGGGAGTTTGGTAATCTTAGCTGAAATCTCAGTCTCATCATTGATTGAAGTCCAAAATCCATCCTTGTGGTTTTTGTTTCCTAAAAGCTGACCCTCTCATGATTATCTTCTGCCTGAATCTTCTATTTCACCCTAAGTCAAAGTGGTTCTCAGAGTTAGCTTTTATGCACGTTTCCATAAAAAATACACTCATGCAAGGATATGTATAAAATTGGACTCATTATCAATTTGGAAGGCCCAGGGAGGAAATTCACGCTATGGAACTTGTTGCCTTCTGAAAGACACGGGGAACAGCCAGAAGGATGTCTCCCGAGATGGCGCCAACACTAGGGAACCTAACAAAGACAACAAAGGCCATAAATTCCTGCCTCTCCCATGCGCACGCGAAACTTAAACTCATGTACAAACATTATCTCCCTATAGGAATACTACCTCATAGCTCCCTCCAATAAAGACCCTAAGATGGCTCTGGCTGGCACGGCCAGGCTCAGAGAGCACAGGCCGCCCCCTCCCCAAACCGATAAATGCAGACCTCTCTCTCGCCCTCTCTCTCTCACTCCCTTTTCCCACCAGGCGGTTACAGACCTCCTTCCCTCTCCCCGTAGCCGTAGCCGCTGCTCTAATAAATCTCTTGGCCTCAAAGGGTACCGAGTCTCACTGGCGCCATTGTCCTTCACCTTCTGTCTTCTATTCATTTTTCTCCTCTTTTCTGTTCCTGTCCAGTCACTGCTGCTCCTCACACCAGATTAAGCCTGGTGGTACCAAACCTGCTCCTTCTATAATGTGGGGAAGAGATTCTGCTATCCACAGCTCCTGATCCCATGCAACCCTGTGGATGCCCAGAGCAGAAAAACTCTCATGTGTGCACCTCTCTGGAAGCCTGCCTTTGTTATCAATAATGTTATTTTATTTGCTATAATCTGTTTAACTTCTAACTCTTATAACAATGCTGAAAGTGAGATGAAGACACAGATTCAAAGAGATGGGGTTAGTTGTTACTAGTAAGTGGCGGAACTAGGATTTGACGAGCTCAGGTGTGTTCAGGGTGGAATGGCAGGAGGCTGGAACCAGGGTTCGAATTCGTGTTTGCCAGGCAGTCCTAGAGTGAGTTGTTAGCAGGACCCTGGCCTTGTCTTTGAGGGAGTTTGGTAATCTTAGCTGAAATCTCAGTCTCATCATTGATCGAAGTCCAAAATCCATCCTTGTGTTTGGGGTTCCTAAAAGCTTACCCTCGTGATTATCTTCTTTTTTTTTTTTTGAGTTGGAGTCTCACTCTGTCGCCCAGACTGCTGCTTGAATCTTGTTCCTAGCCACACTTTGAGTTGACAGAAAGTAACATATATGCGTGTGTGTGTGCGTGCACATGCGTGCGCTGAAGAGGGCTAAAACTTCTTTGTAAGTCTTTGTAATAGCCAACATGTTTGTAGCTGTTTTCTGACTGGAAATTTAAAAAAAAATAGCTGATTCTAAAGCCCACACTCTTTTCATTCTGGTATATCACATCCAGGCACAAGGTTGACGGGGAGGCCTGGGAGATGGTGAGACAACTCCATGGTTCTCATTCTTGGCAGGAGTCAGCACCATTGATGAAGAGATTCCACCATGCAACTGATCTCCATGGGGAGGGGTCATCTGTCTATCTATCCCTCTATCATTTCTCATTAGTTTCCTATTGCTGCTGTAACAAATCACCACAAACTTAGGGGCTTAAAACAGTAAAAAATTATTATCTTACAGCTCTGGAGTTAAGACTTCCAAAATGGGTTTCACTGGGTTAAAATAAAGGTATTGGGTTGGGCGTGGTGGTTTACATCTGTAATCCCAGCACTTTGGGAGGTGGAGACAAGAGGATTGCCTGAGCCCAGGAGTTCGAGACCAGCCAGTGGCTTAAAACAGTAAAAAATTATTATCTTACAGCTCTGGAGTTCAGACTTCCAAAATAGGTTTCACTGGGCTAAAATAAAGGTGTTGGGTTGGGCGTGGTGACTTACACCTGTAATCCCAGCACTTTGGGAGGTGGAGACAAGAGGATTGCCTGAACCCAGGAGTTCGAGACCAGCCTGGGCAACATGGTGAGATCTCATCTCTACAAGAAATTTTTTAAAAAGCCGGGCATGGTGGTGCATGTCTGTAGTCCCAGCTACTCGGAAGGCCGAAGTAGAAGGATCACCTGAGCCCACCAGCAGGTCGAGGTAACAGTAGCTGGGATGGTGCCACTGCACTCCAACCTGGGCACCAGAGTGAGACTCCAGCTGGAAAATAAATAAATAAATAATAAAGGTGCTAGCAGGAAGAAAAAAAAAGTGAAAAAATTGCTCCATACCATAAAATAAAAAAAAATTACACTCAGGCTAATATGTATACATATTCACATTGAGAATAATTTGATTTTTATAGCTTAATTATCATTTTCTGTTATAGTTCACAACATTTATCAAATATCTACCATGCATTGGCCACTGTGTTGAGCACCAAGGGTATAAAGAAAAGACGTGATCTCTCTTCTCAAGGCTCTCATAAACCAGCACCCAACATCCTATAGCAGGAATATGAACAAAGTAAAACTGTGTATGAATGCTGGATACACACGTGTATAACAGGATCACGTGTTTTCTATTTTGGCATTGGCTGCCTTTCTCTACAATGCTCTCATGTAACAAATATTTATACATTGCCAGCCATTAGTCTAGACTCTGGAGATAAAAGTGACCCAAACAGGCAAAGTGCCTGGCTTCAGCTTGCTTACTTTCAAATCAGAGAGTCCAGCAGCCGGCCAGGAAGCAAACAAACACGATAATCACGGACCAAAGTTACAAAGGACCTGCCTGGTGATGCTGGGGCCTCTGGGAGGTAGACAGTGTTAGATTGAGTGACTAGAGGAGGTTTCCTTGTACTTTGGTGAAGCAGAAGTCTAAGGAATGGCAAAATTCTTGGGGAGGCATTTTCTAGAGACTAGGCTGAGGGCACTGGAGGCATTTTGGGGGTGCTAGTAAATTACCTGCAGGAGGGAGGGCCATGCAAATGAAGAGAACCAAAATTCCCTCGGTTGTGCTACCCTCACGGGAGCAGATAAAAGGCAGTGCTATGACTACATGCTTTTCCTGCCTCTGATGAGCCAAGCAAAAGACATACAACTTCAGATCGTTAATGGTGCATTCGTTTTCTGCTGATGCGTACCCAATGACTACCAACATCGTGGTTTAAAACAACACTAGTTTATTATCTCCCAGTTCTGTAGATCAGGAGTCAGGCTGAGTTCCCTAAGTTCTTGGCTTAGTGTGCCACCAGCCACCAGGGTGAAATCCAGGCATCACCTGGGCTGTGGCCTCCCCTGCAGCTCGGAGTCCCTTCGAGCTCGGCATTCATTTTCCTCAAAATGAAGCCATTCACGTGCAAACTGCTAATGATGTCAGTTTCACTAGATGCACATGCTCGTGAGGACTAATACCCAGTGGTTACCATCTGCCAGAAGTCATCTTAAGAGCTTTAAATATCTATTAACCCAACCGATCTTTGCAACAGTCCTATGACGCAAGTACTATACATAGTTTTATTTTACAGATGAGGAGACTATGAAAGTCACCTGAAGAAAGAGGAGTGATGTGCCCATGGTCATGTAATTAGTCAGTGGCAGGAGCAGGTTGGAATTGAAGCCATGGACCCTGCAGCATGCTGACCTAGGAGGGTGAGACCCCCCCCGCCCACCTCAGTGCCTCTCTCATTTTACCAAAATACAGAAAAGTGTTTCCCTCATTCTACCAAAACACAGCAAAGCTGGCATTCCTAATAGCCCATGACTCTAGTAAGTAGTTAATGATGTTTTCACTGGCCTCAGATAGCCCAAACAAGATAAAGAGTTTCAAGTGGCAAAGTTACTTACTCTATATGTGGGGAAAAGATAACTTCTTTGGATTGTTAAGAATGAATAATTATGTTCTCAACTCTCAGTCTCTTAAGTGTTTCTCAAATACTTTGTTAACTGAGCCACAAATGGCAAACTCACCTTCACTCAAAAATTTTAGATGACAGAGAAAGAAACAAAAAATAATGTAAAAAATGGTTCATATAGGTTATCAAAAATAATTACTAAAAAATTATTTTGTAAATTATTTCCCTTTAACCAGATTTCATAATTATTTCTCCTTTTAACAAGAATGAGCTATTACTAGTACCACTTCCATTCCATCAGCCAGGAAGATAAAGTGTTCTAGTTTTAATCAGATACATTTCTATAAAATGCTTCTTAAACTTTGGGAAGGGATCAGATAATGAAATGATGCTCTGTCAAATTTTGGTTTAAAATTGGTTTCTAACCACTAGATTTTATTTTCATTAGGTGGAAAGAGAAGGAAGACAATGTGGTTTGCGGAATTAACCCCTCCATGAAGATAACTTTACTCAGACTGAGGAATACACGACTCACTTATTAATTATGTATTCATCAATATGCTCTGCTTTCCCTTCTCTGTGACAGGTTATGTGTACTTGGCCGAGTCTTCCGACCTTTATGGATCGTGATATTTCACCAGTCTGCCACGGCACAATGCTCTATCATGTGTCTTTCACATTGCACACTCAAATTTTGATCTGTGTTAGATATCTTTTATTTTGTCATCGGGATACGTCCTGCAACAGTGCTGTCTGTCAGAGATGAAATTGAGGTTACAGGGTAATACATGACAGTGTAAAGCTGCATATAATTGCCTAAGTAAGAGGTAAGATAAAGAACATAATATAAACCCAGCCCCCTAGGAAGAGTGAACTTTTACCATAACACAGTGGAAATTTCTTTGTCAAGTTGATAGGAAACATGGTCAAGGTGCAAACAGGTCTACACAAACCATGATACAATTTTTTTTTTGAATTGGAGTCTCTTGTCACCCAGACTAGAGTGCAGTGGCATGCTCACGACCACTGCAGCCTTGACCTGTGGGGTTCAGGCTATCCTTCTACCTCAGCCTCCCAAGTAGCTGGAACTACAGATGCATGCCACCACGTCTGGCTAGTTTATGTGATTTATTGTAGAGACGAGGTCTCACCAAGTTGCCCAGATTGGTCTCCAACCCCCAGGCTCAGGCAATCCTCTCATCTCAGCCTTCCAAACTGCTGAGATTACAGACTGAATCACCACACCCAGTTCATGAGACAATATTTAATCATGACCAACCACCTGTAGGGTAAAAACTGTTAATGCCTTTCATAAACATTGCAGAACATGCTTATACTACATTAGTGATTGTGTTGTAATTATTGAGGGTTTATGCAGATTAAATCTTTCTAATTTTTATTTATTTTATTTTATTTTTGAAAGCAGGATTTGATTTATTGAGAGGACAGAAAAACTCCCACAGTGGGCGGGGACTCAAAGGGGTTGCCCAAATTCTTTCTGATTTTTAAAGGGTAACTACTCATTCTTTCAAATTTGCAGAAACTTGCTTTCTGAAAAGCAGACAAGCTTGTATTCATGTTTTTATTCCTTCATGTGTATTGTTCATATTTTGGTTTTCTGCTTTGAATCATGGTTCTGCTTATTTTAAAGAAAAGGAATGAAATGGATAGTAACGTTCATCTGAACAGCATTTTAGAGCTTAGAATGTGGGTAGTTTCGAACCCTCACCTCAACCAGAGGAATACAGCTTTATCTATTTTATTGTGGGGTTTTGGCCTCTTAAAATGCTTTCATTTGCAACTAATAGAAAATCCCACTCAAACTGGGTGAAGCATAAAAGATAGTCTATTTATTTACTTAGCTAAGAAGGCCAGAGGGAACTGGCTTTAGATACAGCTTGATCCAGCAGGTTAATTATATTTACATTCTTTTTATTTCTTATGGATCCGCCTCTTGTGTCAGATTTGGCCTCAGGCTAGAACTGCTAATGGTAGCTGCCATGGTTGCTGGCAATTCCAGCCTTAACATCTTCATCTTTTTGACCAGAGAAGCGATTGTTCTAGCCCAGCAATCCTAGACAATTTTTTAAGGTTCAGCCTGATTGGACCAGTAGAGAACACTCACCTACCTGAAGCAATCATGGTGTCAGAGAAATAGAACCTGATGAATGACTCAAACCAATCAGAGACACAAACTGGAGCTGCATTCAAGTCAATCCCATACAATATATAGAGAATATTTTCTCAAGGAAAATGTAGTATGTTTCATTGAGGAGATAGATAGGAACAAAAGGTGCCTACCTAAGGGTCCACTTGAAATACAATATGAAAAAGATTTTCGTTTCTAAAAACAAGTTTGCAAGCTCTAGAGACGACCATTCCTGAGTTTAATTTACTCTGATTCTACCTTTCTTTCTTCTGGCCCAGTGTCAAACTCCCAAGAATGTTCTAGACCCACGGCTCATCTCATAAAACTCAGAATGGGTTAATGACTACAGGCAGAAAGTATTACCACAAATAATGTCTCATGAGTTCTGCAAAAGTCCTGGATGTGCATCCCACAATTTGCATTCACCCAGAGGCCAATGTGCAATTGTTTAAATGAGAATTTTTTTTTAAGAGGAATGATTCCCTAAGGGTTGACACTCACAACCTATTGCCATTTGGTGAGTGAAGCCAGTTATACCCTAAAGAAAGAAAAATCTTCCATTTATTATGGAAGATTACACTAAAGAAAAGGAAAGTCTTCCATTTATTATGGAGGGACCTGAGAGTCCTCAGCATTCCATCCATCCAAGCCTCACTCATGAAATAAACTCCTTCCTGTCTGCTGGGGGTTAGTTGATGACATCCTTATCACTACTAAAATCAAGCGTGCTTTAAGAGTAAGTCCTATCCATGGGAGCTTGGAGACCCATCTTCAGTTGCCAGCAATGCGAAGTCAAACCTTTGAACTACAAAGAAAGCAATCAATAAATATATACAGATACTTTCTCTGTGTTCGTGTAGAGTGAGAGAGTCTTGTTGGAGAATTGCATGAACTCCCTTTAAGAAGTATTGAAAATGTAGTGTCTTCCTTCGCGACTTCAAGCCTTTTCTCCATGCTGTCTCTTTCCTCCAAGATGCTCTCCTTGCCCTCATACAACCTCGAGGCTCAACTCAGAAGTCATTCCTTTCTATTGCTCACCCTCCATCAACTGGAATCGCAACTTCTCTCTAAAGATTCCTAATGTAATTCAAAGGTCAGCCCTCACCACTGATAGCTTCCTTGGTCTTCTGCTTCCCCTCCTGGGGAAAACATTTAGCTCTCAATTTCCTCATTTGTAAAATGGCGCTGATAACCCTCCTTTAGAGTGGCTGTAAGGATGCTTGTGCAAAAAGCACTGGAAACACTCCAAAAATGTCTGCCATTCAGTAAATATCTAACACATGCAAATTCTATCCTCATCAGAAGGTTAACTTTGAACATAAATTTGTAACATGAGCAAGGGTGAGGCCTTGACTCAGCATTTGAACCAGATACATACATAACCGTTCCTGAAGAAACACATTCCTTTGGACTTCAGCAAGCCACTAGTTACGCAATGTCACTGATCACTAACCACCTGGGATTAACGCCGCCTTGCAGATAGATTCTAGCATCCCCAGGCCTGCCGAGTGCCCGCCTTGTTCGTATGGAAGATTTTCTTTTAAATTCGGGTTCCCACTGAGAGAAAAGCATCGTCCCTTTACTAGATGTGTAGAAGCATGATTTGGAAGGCTATCTCCTAAGGGCAGACTAGAGAGGGGCCCTGTGTTGGTAGCAACGTTATGGCAACATTAGATGTCCATCCAAAAAGTCTCTTGGAGGGCTATAATTCTAGGCCTCTGGAGAGGCTGGTCTTCCTTTTGTCTTTTTCTTTTCTTATTTTTTAAAGCGTGACTTTTCTTTTTCTAGGCTTAGGTCAATTACTTAATCCTAGTTCTTCAGTTTTCCCATCCGTATAAGGAAAATAAATTCTGGTCTCCATTTTATTTCCCCATTAAGAGACGATAACACATGAGGTAATAAGAGAAGATTTGTGTTAAGAAATACTTGGAAGCAAAATTGAAAATAAATCTGAGACTTTTACCTTAGGATATGAATAATTTATATGCCTAAGCAGCACATCTATTCCGAATATATTTGAATCTTTCTCCATAAAATACCCAACACTCAGGGATCTCATTAAATCATTTCAGGCTTCTTTGACTAGAATCACAGTTTGACACTAAAAAATGAAAAATAAAAACAAACGTAAAATAAGAAAAAAAGTAAAAAAAAGAAAAAGGACCAAAAAATCTTTTTCTTTTCTTTTCTTCCCTTTTCACAATCAAGAAGGAAGCCGGTGATTTAAAGAATATTTATGTAACACTTTGAACGCCGCCTCTGATACTCAGCTGTGCTGGACTCCCTCCAACGCCAGAACATTCTGCCGTCTCTGCTCCCAGATAATGCAAGTTCCCACTTGTTGACTGCGAGGGCTCTTTTTTTTTTATAACCTGTTTCAGCACAAATTGCCTCTTCCAATCTCCAACCATGGTACCGAAGCAGAAACAAAGAAAATGACCGTGCTTGCTTCTTGGCAGTTTTATGGATGAGATTTAAGGTGGATGGACTCTCTCCTCTTCTACCGGGTTCAGAATGTTAGTCTCAAAATACTTTGCTTCTTTGGGAGTGAGCCCTATTTGGGCTCTCTCTTCTTAACAAGGAAGAAAAGGCTAGAACCAAGATGTGAAGAGGGAGCCTTTAAATCATCGTGCTGTATTTTCTAGTTGTGTAACCAAGCATGACTTTGCCTCAGTTTTCTTATCTGCAGGGAGGGGATAATAATACAGAACTGCTGGGGTGCCCGTGAAATTCAAATAATGTCATGACTTAAAAGTGTTGGTTATACGGGAGGCGCTCCATAATGGTTGGCTTCCTTCTTTGTTTCCCTGTTCTAGGTTTATCCTGTTCATGAAAGCAGAAATGATCAGCCTCATGTGAGTGAATTGGAACCTGACTGTAGTATAATTTTACAGGTGCAAAACCAACACTGGACAAAATTGAGGTGTCATTGACATTGCTTTGAGACTGACCACCCCCATTCCTATGCCTTCTTCCCTTGACGTGTCTGCCTTGCCCGTTTCCTGGGGTACCTAGATTTTGTATCCTTTTCTTTCCTGTTATCAGCCTTTATCTCTAGAAAACATGCAGCAAACTCATTCCAAGCTAAGGTTCAAAAAACGGGTAAGGATCAATATGTATTTAGGGGTACAGATTTAAGTCAAATTAATAAAGCATTTACTGAGGAATACTGGGCCCAACCAGGTCACGGTTTGACTTCCCCATCCGCATTTCTTATTTATTCAGCAAATATACACAGAGCTCCTTCTCAGTGCCAGGTGGAGGGGAGTGGAGAACATAACTAAGACATGACCGCTGTCCTCAAGGGCCTCCCAGTCTGGTGGGACACAGCTTCACAAAGAATGGCAAGTGTTCACAGAGCACTTACTATGGGCCGGGCACTGTTTTATTAATCCATTTATTATTTTCAACAGCCCTATGAGTTGGTTGCTTTTATCCACTAGTGTGGAATAAGGAAACTGGGATTCAGAGAGGTTAAATCACCTACCCGAAGTCACACAGCGAATCAATGTGGACTAGTTCCTGACTTAGTATCCTCTATCACTGCCTCTTACTGTCTCCCTATACACAAGATAATGTGACAGTCACTTCAAGGACTCTGTTGTTAAGAAGTCATCATGAATGCAGACAATGACCAAGGATACTACATTTAAGAAAACAAAGGAATGGGAAAAGCTATACAAATCAATCAGTAGTAGAATGCTTAAGTTAATTATGGTACATCTATGTGATGAAATGTTTGCAACCATTAAAAAAAGCAGGACTATCACGCTAAACTTCAAGTGAAAAAATGTTAAGTAAAAATAGTTTATACATGTTATTTTAATGTTTAAAAAAGTGTGTATTCATTGTATATATACAAATCTCAGTTTATACAGTAGGCACTTAATAATCATTGGCTTCCTTCCTTGTCAGGAGGGTGTAAGATGATTAGGACCAACGAATACAACACAGTTTCTGGCCTGGAGGAGTTCCTGGTTTAGCGGGGAGATAGATATTTTAATAATTGATTTTCAGGCAAGATGAGAAGGTCGCACACAGGGTAGTGGTGCCCAGAGGATTTGGGCTTTGCTTGGACAGTGGGGAGAAATCAAGGAAACATTCCCAGAGAATGACATTCTTGAGTGTTTCCTCTAAAACTTCAAATTCAAAGGAGAGACTGATTTGCTCCATTTATGTTTGTCGCCTAGGAAAGAACAAGGGAAATTTGAAGAATCTCTATCTTCTTCTAAACCTCCAGCAGCCTCCCAGTGAGACCCTCTGTGACTCCCACTTCCAGATTCCCAGCCAGGGGTCCGGACTTTTTTAACCCTCCCAAGGTAGCCTCTGAGATGTGTCATTTAAATCCAGGAACTCATGCAGGCCCTGAGATGGTCAGAGAGTTGAAGCTCAAATCCTGGTAGCTGATTCCAAACTTTTCTCTAGCCGGAACTCTCTCCAGAGTTGTAGCTCGGTGCTTGACCCTCTGATGAATCGCGCCCTTTCTCTAACATGTCATGCAACCAGCCCTTCCCAATGAGTAAAGAACAGCCCTTCTGTTGACTGCGAGTCACTTCTCTGCATTTTTCTCCTCTCTTGATAGCAATTATGGGATGTAGATTTTATCATCTCTGATTTGAAGGTGGGAAAGGTCTAAACTCACTCTGTCACTCAGAGCAGATGACAGCAGCGCCTGTCAAGGTCGGATGGGCGATTATAACTCCAGCGCATGCTCGTGTTCTTGGCACACAGAAGGGACTCCATTAGTAGCTGTGTTTTTGACATTCACAGCTAGTACTGTGACAGGGTACAGCCTGGAATCCAGGTGACAGGGTACAGCCTGGAATCCAGGTGTACATATTCTCCCACAGTTATCTCTTTCTACGGTGGCAAGTTGCTCCCCAGGCTGGATTCTCACCTGCCACCATGTTCTTTTTGTGGATATTCTTCCTCGCTGGCAGCTCTTACTTTGGGAGCCTCTACTCTGGCCACCTCTCTGACCTTCTGTAATTCGTGATGGCTGCTGGATCAAAGGGTATAGGGGCTCTGATGTTTGCTGGAACGCTGATATTTGCTGGAACGCTGTTCCACACTGTGTACCCGGGAGGGTAACCTTTCATCCTTTCGGGGCCTTCCTTAGAAGCCTATCAAACAACTCCAGGCCTTTCCCTTGTCCCTTTTGTCACCCTCTGGAACAAAGTTGGAACTTGTGCAACTGCAGACTCTTTTCTGTGGGAACAATAATCTCATTTCAATACATGTGGGTGGGTAGATTATACGTTATGGGCTTGGAACTCAGTTATAGGACTAGGGAGGGACTGGGTTAAATAGTTGTATGATTAACAAGCCGCTGCGTCTTTTATGGTCTGGAAAGAAAGGTTTCTGGGAGGATTATCAGTTCAGATTGGGAATGATTCACCTAAAAGTATTCAATAGTTTAGGTGGTAGGCGTGGGGAAGAGCAAATAATATGCCCCTTTGCCTCCTGGAAAAGAATAGTCTGTAATGTAGTTGAAGGAATTAAATCCCCTTTAAAAAAGTCCTCTTCTTCCTTAGGAGGAAGGTCTCTAAGATTATGGACAGAATGTGCCACGTAGTAGATATTGCATGTTTATGTTCTATCTGGGCATGTGTCAGCCTATGTCAGAGGGATCAGGGATTTGGGATCAACTGTCAAGATAGGTGATTCTGAGCATCAGATCATTGCTCTGGGATTTTACTTATCTTGCTGTAAGATAAGTAAATCTTTCAGTTATCTTATAAGTTCATTTATTCATTGGCTGTTTATTGAGCACATTTTAGGACTGGACAAACTGGTCTTGGTTGGCGGTGTCCATCAATACTGCTCGTGTTTCCTGCCTGAGTTAGAAACAGTGGAGAAAAAGACACAGGAATTAAGTAGATGGAGATCAGAACATCACCACCACTACAGATAAAAGCACTGTGGGGTTAAGGCTGAAGGGAATGGTAGTAATGGCTTTCCTTGCACCAAATCTCAGAATGAAACAAATTTATTCATCCAACCTCAAGCATTGCTGAACCATTACTGAGTCTCCCACCTGTGTGGATGGGGAAATCCTTCTCCAGCAAAATGTGCAGCAGGAAGGAGGAAAAGGGTAGAATATTCTCTCTACTGTGAATTATATATACACCCCCAAGAATGAAAGAAAGGGAGGGGCCATGTCAACAAGTTTAGATCTGTCTCCCAAATGCACCCAGTGACTAAGTCACTCCCTCTCTTTGTGGCAAGTAGAGAGAAGCCCCAGTCTTTAAAGTGAATTCTTCCTCATTCAAACCAGAAGGTTGGAATAAATGTGGTGGTGTCGCCAGTGGACGCTCGAGAAACAGGCACTCGTCATCTACGCTTCTCAGCTTCCCTTATTTTGAGATTGAGGCTGTGTGAACAAAGCCAGCCTGTGAACTTAAGGGGAAGAACTGATCAATGACAAACCTTCTCTGTCCTCTCAGTCTCTGCCTTGATGACCCTGGACACCTTGTGTTCTAGGTGGCATGACTGTTGGGCAAAGGAAGGACGTCCAAACTGAAATGATCACTGAGTGAATAAGAAGCAACTTGTCTTTGTCTTTTTATTTTGTTTTCTGAGTCCGTCTCCCTCTGTCATCCAGGCTGGAGTGCAGTGGCATGCTCATAGCCACAGCAGCCTCAACCTGTGGACTCAGGTGATCCTTCTACCTCAGCCTTCCAAGTAGCTGGAACCCCAGGCATGCACCACCATGCTTGGCTAATTTTTAAAAAATTTATTGTAGAGGCAAGGTCTTGCCAAGTTGCCCAGGCTAGTCTTGAACCCCTGGGCTCAGACAATCCTCTTGCATTTGCCTCCCAAAGTACTGGGATTACAGGCATGAGCCACCGCGCCTGGCCTCAACCTATATTTTTCTTTTTTTTATTAAATACATTTTTTATTTTAAAATTGTGGGGTACAGCTAAGGGTTAGGTATACAAATATGCATTGTGCAGGTACTCTTGTTGATGAGGTGTGCCCCCCATGCCCAGACTGATATTGACTACTGTGAATCCCACCTCCCTTCCCCTCCCTGTCCCCCCATAGTTTCCTAAAACTGTCAATCCTTTTCTTTTTTTTTTTTTGAGTTGGAGTCTCACTCTGTCTCCCAGACTGGAGTCT
>NW_007233129.1:112030-114530 GCF_000164805.1 Carlito syrichta
AGTCCTCTTTTGATAGACAGCATGGTTGGTTCCAGGTTCTTGCTATTGTGAACAATGCTGTGATAAACATACGTGTGCAGGTTTCTCTTTTATAGAGTGATTTGAGTTCTTCAGGTTATATTCCCAGTAGGGGGATTGCGGAATCATATGGGAGGTCGACATTTAGAGCTTTTAGGAATCGTCACACTGCTTTCCACAGAGGTTGCCCTAGTTTACATTCCCACCATCAGTGTAGAAGTGTTCCCTTTTCACCACATCCTCTCCAACATCTGTTATTTTTTGAGTTATTGATAATGGCCATTTTAACTGGTGTTAGGAAGTATCTCAGTGTAGTTTTCATTTGCATCTCCCTGATTAGTGAGGTTGAACATTTCTTCAGGTGTCTGTTGGTTACTCGTATGTCTTCTTTTGAGAAGTGTCTGTTCATATCTTTTGCCCACTTTGTAATGGGGCTGTTTGTTTTTTCTTTTCAGCACATTTGAGTTCCTTGCAGATCCAAGATGTTAGGCCTTTGTCAGACATGGAGTTGGCAAATACTTTTTCCTATTCTGTGGGCTGTCTCCCTGCTCTGCTGATGGTTTCTTTGGCTTTGCAAAAGCTTGTCAGTTTAATGAGGTTCCACTTATCTATCTTATCTCTTTGTCCTGGGTGTTTCAAGTGTTGTTCAGGAATTGGATGCCAGTTCCAATTTCCATAAGGGCATGTCCTGCATTTTCTAAAGTTCTTATGGTTTGAGGTTTTACATTTAGGTCTCTGATCCATTTAGAGTTAATTTTTGTGTATGGGAGTAGATAGGGGTCCCATGCTCATGGATTGGAAGAATCCACATTGTGAAGATGTCCATCTTACCTAAGGCAATCTACAAATTCAATGCAATACCCATTAAATTACCAGCAAAATTCTTCTGAGATCAGAAAAAACAACACAGAAATTCATATGGAAACACAAACAACTAAGAATAGCCAGAACAATCCTCAGCAAAAACAAACAAACAAACAAACAAAAACAAAACAGGAGGTATCACAGTACCAAACTTCAAACTTTACTATAAAGCTACAATAATCAAAACAGCTTGGTATTGGTATAGGAATAGAATTGAGATTCCAGAAGCAAAACCTCAATTTCTCAACCAACTCATCTTTGACAAAGCCTCCACCACCTACCACTGGGGAGAGGAGAACCTATTCAGTAAATGGTGCTGGGAAAACTGGCGGACAACATGCAGAACGTTCAAACAACCTTTATTTTTCTAAGCCACTGAGATATGGGGATTGATCTGTTAACAGGACCAAAGCCTGCTTTATTCTGATTAAAACAATGCTCCTTCCAAAACCTCAGAAACTGGTTACACTCTGAAGAACAAAACAGACATGATCTTTATACTCAGGGAGCATTTCATCTAATGAAGAAAACAGACCAGTAAAGAAATAGTTACAACCTGTGAAGGAAATATAGAATAATATAGAATTCTCTGCAGACATATAGAACAATGTCAGGATGCAGATTTGAGTTTTGTAGTCAGCACAAATGTCTCTGAAAAGATGTCATTTTAGCAAATTTAAAATGGCATAACTTGCCAGGTGTGGCGACTCACGCCTGTAGTCCTAGCACTTTGGGAGGTAGAAGTGAGAAGGTTACCCTAACCCAGGTTTCAAAACCAGCCTGGGCAACTTGGTAAGACCTAATCTCTACAATAAAGTTTTTTTAAAAAATTAGCCGGGCATGGTGGGGCACACCTGTGGTTCCAGCTACCTGGAAGGCTGAGGTGGAAGGATCACCTGAGCCCAGCAGCTTGAGACTAGGATGGCAGGGATTGTGCCACTGCAATCCAACCTGAGCCACGGAAGGAGACCCGACTAAAAAATAGATAAATAAAATAAAATGGTATATCCATCTCTCAATAAAAAGGGATAGTCTTTTTATTCAATAATTTCATGTCATTGGAATTCCAATACACACCTCTTATGGAGACAGAGTGTTCCATGTGTTGCAGAAACAGAGGCAAGTACACTGACGTCAAGTGCTTCTTCAGCCTATTGTCTTTGGCTAAGAAATTAGTATCTTCCTC
This sequence comes from Carlito syrichta, assembly GCF_000164805.1. NCBI lineage: Eukaryota > Metazoa > Chordata > Mammalia > Primates > Tarsiidae > Carlito > Carlito syrichta. The sequence continues at coordinate 114,099 of NW_007233129.1, forward strand.
ATCTCTTTGTGGTTTCTTTTATAAAAATAAAGCTTCAAATTATGTGAAAAACACATGCTTGTAATATTAAGCAGGATTTCCCAAACTCCATCTAAACCCTTTCCCAACAATATTCATTTGCCTTCTCCGCGTTCTTTCCCTGCCTGATATGTGCTGCATGGTTAAAAATCACTGATCCAGAATGTACCCTTGATACGTTAGGATTCTAACCCTCGTGACCAGTGTCGTTAAATAACCAACAGGCACAGCTTTCAACAGGAGCAACATGTACATTAATTTTTTTTTGAGTCGAAGTCTCAATCTGTTGCCAAGGTTTCAGTGCAGTGGCACACTCATGGCCACCACAGCCTCAACCTGCTGGGCTCAGGCATTCCTTCTGCCTCAGTCTTCCAAGTAGCTGGAACCACAGTCAAGCACCGTCACGTCCAGCTA
>NW_007233129.1:119530-130534 GCF_000164805.1 Carlito syrichta
CATGGAGAGATTAACACTGTAGAGAACAACCAGAATGAGTGTTTTCTACTTTTCCAGCTCCTAGGTCTCGGCCAGGTTCCTTGTAAGAGGAGGGTGAAGAGTTATCTTGATTTGACATGGCTTCCCAAGAGGGACATGTTTTGTCAGATTAGGAAGGCCATCTGTGCAAAGATAGGGAGCAGAAGGGCTGTCCCAAACCAACTGGAATGCCATGTGTCACCCCAAAGCAAGTCACAATCCTTTCACCCCTCCATCCGCTTCACACCAGCTCGCATTCCACATCAAGCCAAAACTGCCCCTTCTTACAGTCCCTACACACTCCACAGCAAATCCAATCCTCCCACTCAATGGCCATTTTAGGCTCCGCAGCAAACCTCAATCCTACCTTTCCCACGCCAGCTCCTCTCCCGTAGGAGAGAGAATTTCTTTAAAGAGAATTTAATTTAAAGGTGTGATTCCATTTCCTTTATTTTATTTATTTATTTTTTGAGTTGGAGTCTCATTCTGTTGCCAGGTTGGAGTGCAGTGGCATGCTCACGGCCACCTCAGCCTCAACCTGCTGGGCTCCAGTGATCCTTCCGCTTCAGCTTTCCAAGTAGCCGGAACTCCAGATACGTGCTACCCCTCCTGGCTAATTTCTTGACTTGTTGTAGATACGAGGTCTCACACAAGTTGCCCGGGTGGGTCTCGAACCCCTGAGATCAGGCTATCCTCTTGCCTCGGCCTCCCAAAGTGCTGAGATGACAGACTTGAGCCACCACGCTTGGCCCATTTCCTTTAAACAAAGTAAAGCATCTGTGGAAAATTGAGAGCTGACAGTTTCTCCAGAAGAATGTGTCCACTAATTGACTGAACATCTGCTTTGCATTAAGAACTCTCAGGCCAGGCTCAATGTTTCAGCCTGTCATCCCAGCACTTTGGGAGGCTGAGGTGAGTGAATTGCCCGAGCCTGTGGATTCAAGACCAGCCTGGGCAACTTGGCAAGACGTTGTCTCTACAATAAATCAAAAATTAGCTGGGGATGGTAGTGCGTGCCTGTGGTTCCAGCTACTTGGAGGGCTGAGGCGGAAGGATCTCCAGATCCCAGCAGGTTGACGCTGGGGTGGCTATGAGTGTGCCACTGTGCTCCAGCCTGCGTGATGGAGTGAGACTCCAACTCAAAAAAAGGAACTCTCAGATGCCATTTTATTTAATCAAATGCACCCCAATGTAGTTTGTACTGTAATAATACCCTTCAGGAAGACTATTTGAAACTCATTCAAATAGTAAGTGACACGGATGTGAGGGAGAGCTGACTGTGACGTCTGTCACTCCATTGGCCACCAGAGTTGACTTGTCTGATCTGGCTGGCTGGGGAATGTCCCCTTCCTCCCCCACCACCCCATGTGCATTCCTCCCGAAGCTGCATGGCGTGCTGAAGAAGACTGCCTTCCCAGATAGAGGAGGATGGTTCTTTGGTCAAGGGCATATGAACAGAAGTAGCTGTGCTTCCCTGCTTCCAACTCCATATAAGCTCTCTCAAATAGAAAATGGCAGAAACCTATTTCTTTCTTCTTTTTTTTTAGAGTCGGGGTCTCACTCTATTGCCCAGGCTGAATGTAGTGGCATGCTGCTCACGGCCACTGCGGCCTGGACCTGCAGGTCTCAGGCAATCCTTCTACCTCAGCCTTCCAAGTAACTAGAACTACAGGTGTATGCCACCACGCCTGACTGATTTTTTGACTTATTGTAGAGACAAGGTCTCGCCATGTTGTCCAGGCTGGCCTCGAATCCCTGGGCTCAAGTAATCTTCTTGCCTCAGTCTTCCAAAGTGCTGGGATTACAGGCTTGAGATACTGCACCTGGTCCAGAAGCACATTTTAAACATGTGTTGGAAACGAAAAAAACAGAAATTGCTTACGATTGCCAACTAGCGGTGTGTTGGATTCAGGAACCCAAACAGGCTTTCAGAACCTGGTGCTCTCTCGTTCTTTCTCTCTCTGCAATAAGCAGAAAAAGAGCGAATTTTATAAAGGCTACTGGTAAATTTATATAGGGTTAATATCCTCTGTTTAAGGGTATAACTCATTCTAGAAATATTTTTTTTAATGGTAAAATGATTGTAATTTAATATCTTCCCAGAAGAGGGATTGCGGGGTTGTATGGAAGGTCGATTTTTAGATCTTTTAGAAATCGCCACACTGTTTTCCACACAGGTTTATAATTTTTAAAATAAATTTTAAAACGGAAAACATATTATTCTCTGATGACATTGGTTGCATGAGTCATTCGTTGTGGGAGCTTGGTGACATCTTCCAGTGTTCTGTGGCACCCAACACTCAGGGCAGTGCTGAATTAGAGTCCTCAGTAATTGCTGGTAAAAGGCAGGATTTATTTTTATAAATAACCCAAATATTAGAAACCCCTGAAGAACTCCCATGACTGGTTAAAGTAAAGTAGGGCAAAAATTCAAGTCTATGAAATTGACAATTATTTGCATTTAAGAACCAAAGGGACAGCTTGCATTTCTGAACAAACACCCAGCACAGATCTCCTTATTCATGTCATACTTGGAGAAACGAAGGCAAATGGAGCACTGAGCTGGGGAGGAGGAAGAACTTGAGCGATTCTCAATATTTAAAAAAATCCTGAAAGAAACTCCACGTGAATCTGTGTTGATGTTTTTATAAACTAACTAAAATGTTAAACAAACCATGTTTCAAGATCGAGTTGCTGTGTGATTCTTGTTGATCAGAAACTTTGATGAGTAATTCAAATATCTTCAACGAATTAAAAAACGAGACAGTGAACTAAGGACTTGTGACAATGGCCATTCTTTATTTTTGGACTGAATTCTTTTAAAGTATCGGCTCCTTGGGCAAGAACCACAAGAGAGATGCTGCTTGTGCGCAAGTGGCTGAGTACCAGCACTCCCACGGGATCTTGAAAAGAAGCCGTACCAGCTGGTAAGCCCAGCGAGGTCAGGCTTTCTGCCCTCTTTCCCTGGTTTCATTCCCTGGAACTACTGCTTGAACAGAAGTGAGTTCACATCTTCTGATTTAGCCTGTTGTCCCAGATAGCATTTTATTTCCAACCATGCGGCTGTTGATGCTTCTGGTTTTTTTCTCCTTCCCCCCTGCAGCTTAATTAACATCGAGTACTGTGTTAAAACTGCCCAGGCCTGAAGCCTCATCATGACAGTCCTATCACTGAGCATGACTGTCCCGCCGTCTGGAATGGAAATGGAAATAAGTCAGGTGTTATCATCCCGGTCCCGAAGCTCCAGAGACCTACACTAGGCTCTCAATTGGGAACTTGGGGGGATCTGGTCTGACGGGTTGCAGGTATGACCTTCCTGGGCATCACAGAGGCAACTCCCAGTGGGGATGGTGGAGAGTTCCGGGAATGAAAAGGGAGCTGCATCTTATGATGGTGAGCTTCCAAAGAATGACTGGAAGGGTAGGGTGATGTCTGGAAGTGATAAGCCCCGGGTGTGTGTTTGCACCTTACAGGAAAGCCATGCAAATTAATGGAAAGTTCCTGGCAAAATAGATGGACTTGTAGCAACTTTACAAGCATTCTTGGGTGATAATCCAGAGGTGAGGTTCACCCACACCCTATTCATCTCGGCCCTGGAGCAGTGTTTCCCCTGGCCAGAGAGGAGCTCGGGTTTGTGAATGGAAGAAAGGTGGCATCAGTTATATGCCACCAAGAGCCAGGCTCTCGCATAAGCTGCCTCACAAGCCTTCTTCACACCGCCCTTCCAGGCTTCAGTTCAGGCCACAGAATCTTCATTAAGGCTGTGCACCAAGATTCCCAGCAGTGCCATGTTTACTAAGACCAAGTTGGTGAGCAGTGATGCAGGGTTACCCGTGTGCCTGTCTCTGTGCTTGGCATTCTTACACAAACTCATCAAGACCTTTGCTTACTCGATACACACTGAGAGGCAGCTGCATGCCAGGAAGCACGCTGGATTCTTGCAGATGCAGTTTGGAGCAAAGCCCCCAGGGACTGTCCTCCAGGGTCTCCTCGTCTGGGGAAGGCAAAGAAATGCACAAACAGAAAACTGTACCACGGAGTGATGACTCAGCTTGTGAGCTCCTCACCCAGCCTCAGAGGATAGAGGGAAGATGGCATCAAAGCTACGGAGAGATGAGAGGGAAAGGAAGGAGTACAGGATACAACCAACCGCCAGATTTGTGGCTTCTGTATCCATAGATTCAACCAACTGTTGTCAAAATATTTGGGGGAAAATGGGTGACTGCATTTGCACTGAACACGTACAGGTTTCTTTTCTCTTGTCATTATTCCCTAAACAATATGGTATAATAACTATTCACATAGCACTTACCTTGGGATGCGGGAGGTCGTGCTTAGGTTATAAGCAATTGCTACACCATATTATATAAGGGACTTGAGCATCCGTGGATCTGGGTATTCATGGTGGGTCCTGGAACCAGTCCTGTGCAGATGTGAGGGGATGACCGTGCCTTGGTGAGGACCCTCACCAAGTGTGTGGGTTTGCTTGGTGCTGCTGGAAGGTAGAAAAGACAAGAGGAACTGGGGCTTTTCAACTGTTTGCTCCAGGTCAAGGTGCTTGGGGGCTGATGAGATCTACAAGTGGTCAAGAAAGTTGCAGTCTCATTAAGAAGGTAAATGTGTGTGTGTATGTGTATCAGAGTAGTTAATGATACAAACATTGGACCCAGGCAACACTAGACATGACTGCTGCCTCTTTTCTTACTGTATAATCTTGAGAAAGACACAGACCTCTCTGAGCCACCATTTCTTCATCTGTAAATTGGGTGCAAGAATATGAAGCTCGCATTCTTGTTACTCTTTACCCTCGAGATTGGGAGCAGTAACATAACCCAAATAATAGCTCCAATGATTGACTGAACTGCTACTGGCTACATACATTATTTATTTAATTATCTCAGCCACCGTGCAAGCTTGGTATCCTTGTACTCATTTTACGGATGAACAAATGGTGACTCAGAAAATCAATGCCTCGCTCAAGGTTATACCGTAAGGGAGGAGGTAGGGAGTCCTATAAGAGTTGCCTGGGTTCATAGCTTGTGTTTTCAACTACTCAGTTGCCCATCACCTGCATGAGGGCAGGAACCACAATGAGCATGGCTGGGGTGAGAGGAACTGGAAATCCCTCTGCCCGGGACAGCCAGCCGGGCTGCAAGAACAAAGGGCAGAGACTTGGGGTGAGTTGGTCGAGCGCCGACGGTGTCAGGTTGAGGAGTTCAGCAAGATTCTGATAACACAGGACATGCTGTTGAGGGCCGTGAGTAGGGCCGCGTGTGAAATGGCTAGAGGTGGGTGCTGGAGACAGACTGGTTCAAGTCTCAGCTTTTTCTCTTTACAGGTGTGCAGTGCTGCAGAGAGGAAGTGTCATGGCGGACACAGGCTGAGGTGACCCACACAGAACCCAACGCACATCATCTTCACTTCCCCGGTTCCTGAGAAGGAGGCATCCTGGAGCAATTAGCATCAGGGAATTCGTGCTGGGAAATGTGCCTTAGCATGTACAAAACCTGCCATTTGGACAAACAGGTGGAACAGAAAACAAAGGCTCTGATGAAGTGGACTGATAAGCCCATTCCTGAGATTAGAGGAGGAGAACAGGGGAAACAACAACACCTTGGTGGTGCAGCTGGGCGAACAGTGCTGCCAAGCACACCGTAGGCTAAGTTTGTGGTGATTTTCCATGGATCACCACCCAGATCTTCTTCACAACTCATATGCAAAAGCTATAAAACAGCAGCTGAGAGGTAGAGTGGGCACTGGCCCCGGGATGAAAAGGCTGGGATTTCCCCCACAGCTTCTTTTTTTTTTTTGAGTAAGAGTTTCACTCTGTCACTCATGCTGGAGGGCAGTGACATGCTCCTGGCCACCACGGCCTCGACCTGCTGGGCTAAGGCAATTCCTCCATCTCAGCCTTCTAAGTAACTGGAACTACAGGCACACACCACCGTACCCAGTTAATTTTTTGATTTATCGTAGAGATGAGGTCTTGCCAAGTTGACCAGGCAGGTCTGGAACCCCTGGGCTCAGGCAATCCTCTCACCTTGGCCTCCCTTGGCCTCCCAAAGTGCTGGGATTACAGGCATGAGCCACTGTGCCTGGCCTCATAGCTTCTTCTATCAACTGGCAATGATGTTTTCAAGATACTGCACAACTCTGAAATTACAGTTTTCTGGCAAAACGGAGAAACAGGAAGCACCTAGCTACTGGTTCAAAAGCTACATGGGAAGGCACTTTACTACTTGTGATGAGATACAACCCCCCCCAAAAACAATAATTACCAATATTGTGAAGACCTCCACATAGCAATATTCCTGGATCTACCTAGTCAATATCCACATACAGAAACCAGAGAAATACATATTGATGTAACTGTGAACTCTTTTCTATAAGTATAATGTTGGATAAAGCAGATATTTGGGAGTCAAAGCATGGTTCAGGATGAGAAACATCAACACCAACATTGCCTGGGAACTTGTTAAAAATGCAAGCTTGGGGGCAGAACCCTTGAACTACTAAATCAGAAACCAGCATCTATTTTTTTTTAGAAGGCAGGATTTATTGAGAGAACAGAAAAGCTCCCACAGCAGGAGGGGACCCAAAGGGGTTGCCCCAGCATCCATTTTAACAAGCTTGATAACCACTGAACTTGAGGAAATGATTATCTGGCAAAAAGGCATGACCCAGTGACTGTACGGCTTCAAGATCAAGGGCATTCCTAATAAGGAAGACATGAAACTTTGCTGATGAGGGCAAATGAAATAATTTTAAAAACCTGGAAGCTATTGGCACATAATCAACAGGGGATACAAGATAGTTTTGGTATAGCTGTATCCTTTTCTCTTGTAGTGGACTGAAGAGTGTCCCCCAAAAATTCATATTTACCCAAAACCAGTGAAGGTGGCCGTATTTGGAAATATGGTCTTTGCTGATGTGATTCATGAAAGATGATGTTATACTGGAACAGACTGGAACCTAAGTCCAACTCCTGGTTTCCTTTTAAGGAGAGGGAGATTTGGAGACACTGGGTCACAGGGAAGAATGTCATATAAAGACAGAGGCAGAGACTGGAGCAATGCGTCTACGAGTCAAGGAGCACGAAAGATTGCTGCAACCAGCAGAAGCTAGGAGAGATGCATTGAACAGATCCTCAATCAGAGCTCTCAGAAGGAAACAGCTCTGCTGACCCCTTGATGTCCTGTGAGAGAATAAATGCTGTTAGAAGCCACAAATTGTGGTACTTTGTGATGGCAGTCCTAGGAAGAGAGCACATTCCCTTTAAAAAAAAACCAACAAATGTTTCTTCATCATTAATTTCTGGAACCACCCTTATTTCCCCCAGTTTCTCAGACTTTTAAAAGTTCTTCTCTTCTAAGTGTAGACTATTTCCTTAGGTCATATTGTACCTGAGTATGGCCAAAATTTACATTTCCAGCCCAGATCTTTTCTCTGAGGTTGTGGACATTCAGATTCAGATAATTAAGCATCCCCTAGAGAGGTGGTATCGAATAATGGGTAAGCCAGGGGCTTGGAAATGCATTCAGAGCTAGTGTGACCTTGGGGGTAGCTATTTGTCCACTCAGGTTCTCAGTTTCTTTCTTTGTGAAGTGAGGATGTGTTAGTGTCTTCCTTGTAACACAGTGGGAGTCAATGAGTTAGTATCTTTTAAGTACACAGAAAAGTGTCCGAAATATAGTTAAATATGTAACGAATATTAGGTGTTAATATTTTTTGATAGTCGCTTTATCTCTGTTTGGATATCTCAAATTAACTCGTAGTTCTCGTTCCCCAAAACTGGTCACCCCCAGTGTTTCAGGTCTCAGTGTGTGGCGTCACTATTCATCTGGTCACTTACTCTCAATATGTGGAAACTGTCTTCCATGCTACCATTTTACTTACCCACAATCCATCACTGAGTTTTGTGGCTTAAACATTTGGCAAACAGTAACTTCTTTTCATCCCTGTAATTTTCTTATAAGTTCTATTGCTTTTTTTTTTCAGTGAGCGTGTCACTCTGCCACCCAGGCTGGAGTGCAGTGATATGCTCACGGCCACCTCCAAGGCCAGGGCAGCCTCGACCTGCTGGGCTCAGGCAATCCTTCCACCTCAGCCTTCCAAGTAGCTGGACCACAGGCACGTGCCACCACACCTGGTTAATTTTTTTGATTTATTGTAGAGATGAGGCTTCACCAAGTTGCCCAGGCTGGTCTTGAACCCTTGGACTCAGGCAATCGTCTCTCGCCTCCACCTCCCAAAGGAGCTGGGATTAAAGGCGTAAGTCACTGAACCTGGCTCTCTTGCTTCTTATTGGGATCACAACAATAATATCTCAGCAGGTCTCCAGCCTCACTCTTGGCTTTCTTGAATGCAAATCTGACCATATCACTCTACACATATTTGTTGTTTGAATAGATGAAGTAAGTTTTCCCCAGTACTCTGAAGTTTCCACAAGATAAGATGCTCTATTATAGTCTATCATTCGGTCTTCAGGCTTGTAGGCCACAAATAGATTTGTGTTTAATGTATGAACAAAGTGAAGACCATCAGCTGGAATGAAGAGAGGACTTGGGCTTTCCTGTTTATAGTGGTATCATTTTTTCCTTGGTTTCCATACTACCATTGGCAGTAGACAGAAGAGAGTGCCTTAGAGTTCTGAGTACTTGAAGAAAGACCTCACACCCTACCTCCCCTGGCAATCACAGTCTTGCCATCCATGTCCTAGAGATGATAGCACCTTGATCTCCATCTCCATCAGACACTACAAGAAGCCCAAGACCCCCATATCATTCTGTTTCCCCCACACGGTTTCCCAGTACAGCTCTGAATATTACCTCATCTGATTTTATCTTCAACTCATCCCAATGCCCAAATCTTCCCATTGTACCTTTCCAGATCAGTCATTCACAAAATCCTCTATATCCTGGACTACTTTAAAAGTTAAATTTCTTGGCTGGGCACAGTGGCTCAACCTATAATCCCAATACTTTGGGAGGTTGAGGTGAGCGGATTGCCTGAATCCATGGGTTCGAGGCCAGCCTGGGCAACTTGGTGAGACCTCATCTCTACAATCAATCAAAAAACTAGCTGAGCCTGATAGCACACACCTGTAGTCCTAGTTACTTGGAAGACTGAGGTGGAAGGATCTCTTGAGTCCAGCAGGTTGAGTCTGTGGTGGCTTTGAGTGTGCCACTTCAGCTTGGGTGACAGAGTAAGACTCCAACTAAAAAATAATAATAATAAAATTAAAATAAATGAATAAATACATTTATTTCCATCATTTTGTTGTAGCTAGATGCCTCTGGGATCCTTGCCACTCCATAAAACTCTTTGAATATGTATTTCTCTTCTCCCTTCTTTGATCATTAGCTTGGAGGTGGGCTAGGAATCGTCCTGCTTCCTCACTGTAGCCCCAAAAACCCACTTTGACGATATGTAATCAGTCTATACCATCAGTTGTTCCTCCTTCTTGCCGGCACCTGCAGATGCATAATTCAGAGAATTTTCCCTTATTCTTTGAAGTTTTTAGCTCCTGACTTGTTCCCATAGTCATAATCAGTATGCATATTGTAAACTGGTGATTTCATTATCTGCGAAGATCATCTTTCCAGGAATGTGGTCTAAGCTCTTTTACCTTTCCTTAGTCCTTTCCAAGTCTTGGCATTAAAATCACTGTCCCTCTCTGTAATCTTGGTTTCAAATATCCCACTCTCTCACCACCACACTCTGTCTTTCCAACAACTCCAGGACCTTCGCTCCAAAAAGATTTAGCTGCACAGTGAGCTACAGTCTCTAGATCTTGTTTCCCAATTAATGAAGAAAATAGAAGGGAGCAGAGGATAATTTTCTCACAATCCCCCACCATTTTGAGTTGTCTGTATATGCCCCATGTACTCACCTGTCTCCCAGTTGGGATGTACAAACAACCTATATTTACGTCCAGGACCATTTTCTGTACTTTTGCACTAGAGCCAGTCATCTTTTACCGACTAAGGATGCTGCCTCAGCAGGCAACCTTGACTTCATGCAGAAATGTTTTTAGTGGAAATTAAGCTGGTGTGGAATTCGCCCCATCCTCAAAAGCCTTTCCTTGATGTCGCCCTTCCTCCCAGCTGCTGCCATATACCCCTGCTCCTCCAAGGAGAAGCTTGTCTTCATTGTATTTACATCTGTCCTCCCCTCTCTCTGGAACTCACTTTATTCAGGCTTGTATCCTCAACTCTTCATAAAATTGCTTCTTGTGAATGTCTCCAGAGACCTGCATGCTACACACATTGCTCCTAATCTAAATTGACCTGTTGGCTGAATTTGATCATGGGACCACCCCCTCTGTATTGAAAAAGTTTTCTAATTTCTTCCAGGATGTCCTTCTCTTGTTATTCATGGTTACCCCATCTCAATTGCCCCCAATCTTTGCTTCCCAGCTTCCAAACCAATAAACTTGGGCATGCTCTAGGATTCAGTTCTCAAATATCACCTTTGTCTACACTCATTTCCACACAGTGGGCCTTAATACCCTCTTAACACTGATGACTCCCAAACGTATTTACCAAATCTGTGTCTTCCCGGTGAATGCAACAAAACTATATCCAACTGCGTGAATGTCTAGAGTGTTTACCCAAGACAAATTCCCAGTTTCCTTCTTCTCATCTTGCTTCTTCTGTAGTATACTTCACATCGATAAATGGCAGCTTCATCCTTCCATTAGGCTCAAAGCATCCAATTCCTCTCTCTTGTTAATATACTACATCTAATTCATGAGCAAATCCTGTTGGTTCTGTGTTCAAAATATGTACAGGATTCCCCCACTTCTCACCATCTCTAGCAATGCCTCTCCTGTTCAAGCCACACCATCATCTCTTATTTGGTTTATCTCAATAGTCTGATACCAGATCTCTCTGCTTCTGCCTTTTGCTCACTTCGGTGGCTCATCCTGTAATCCCAGCACTTTGGGAGGCCGAGGTGAGTGGATTGCTTGAGCCCGCGGGTTCG
>NW_007233129.1:130575-196290 GCF_000164805.1 Carlito syrichta
GCGGGTTCGAGACCCACCTGGGCAACTTGGTGAGACCTCATCTCTACAATAAAATCAAAAATTAGCTGGGCGTGGCAGCTTGCACCTGTAGTTCCAGCTACTTGGAAGGCTGAGGCGGAAGGATCACTGGAGCCCAGCAGGTCGAGGCTGCGGTGGCCGGGAGCGGTCACTGCACTCCAGTCTGGGTGACAGAGTGAGAGTCCAACTCAAAAAAAAGTGTACCCCTAACACAGCAGCTAAATGATTGCTTTTTTTCAGATAGGATCTCACGCTGTCACCCAGAATGGAGTGCATTGGCTCCATCTTAGCTTACTGCAACCTCAACCTCTTGGGCTCAAGCAATCATTCTACCTCAGCCTCCTGTTGCAGCCTCCCAAGTAGCTGGGACTACAGGCATGTGCCACCATGCCCACCTAATTCTTTTTTGTAGGAGTCTCACTCTGTCATCCAGGCTAGAGTGCAGTAATACGCTCACAGCCACCATAGCCTTGATCTACTGGGCTCAGGAGATCCTTCCGCCTCAGCCTTCCAATTAGCTGGAACTACAAGCGTGTGCCACCATGCCCGGCTGATTTTTTTGATTTATTGTAAAAATAAGTTCTCACCAAGTGGCCCGGCTGGTCTTGAACCTGTGGGCTCAGGCAATCCTCTCACCTCGGTCTCCCAAAGTGCTAGGATTGTAGGCATGATCCATCGAGCTCAGCCTAACCTGTCTAATTTTTGCACATTTTATAGAGACAAGATCTCACTGCATTGCTCAGGCTGGTCTAAAAGTCATTCTCACACCTGAGCCTCCTTAAGTCCTGAGGTGACAGGCATGAGCCACCAAGTCCAGCCAAATGAGTTTTTAAAAATGTAAATCCTATCATGTCACACCCAGCTCCAACACTCTAGCTCTTTTCCTTCTACGCATGATAAAAGTTAAATCTTGCAATGGCCTGCAAGTCCCTGTAAGATCTCACCCTCACTGTCCTCTGACCTCCTCTTCTCACTCACCTGGCCTTTGTGTTGCAGTCACGTGGCTTTGTAGTCCCTAAAACACATCCACAAGCTCCTGCCTCAGGACCTGGGTCTTAGATGTTTCCTCCGCTTGAGACATGCTTCTCCCAGCTGCCTCTCCCTTCCATCCAGTCGCTGTTGAAAGGCCACCATCTTGAGCTGTCTTCCTTCACCTACTTTCAACTGCATCTCCCTTCCAAGAAGGGGCCTTTGTTCCTTTTTGCCTGCTATTCTTACTCTGTAGCAGTTATCATCACCTCATACACTCTGTTTGAATCTGCTTATTCCACTTAACATCTGTGTTCTCCCAGTTGCTGTTACACCCTGTCAGGGCAGGGACTTCTTTCTGCTTGGGTCTCAATTATATTCTCAGTGCTTTGAAGGTGTGTGGCACATAACATTTGCTGAGTGACTGGCTGGTGAATCTGCCAGGTGTTTTTCCATGTTGTGCGATATATAGGGGAGGAGAGAGAAGACCTCACCCGATCTCTGAGATGCTCCCTCACAGTCTCAACTGCTCATCTGTGCGCTGACTCTGTCTTGGGCACTTACAGTCCCTTCTTTCCCGTGGGACGATGAGCAATCTGAGAAGGTAGGGGGTTTCGTGTCACTGTCTCCACGCTCTTTTCTGTCTCCCATTGACACTGTGCTCTGTTTTTGAGGTGGGATGAGCCTGTGTCAGTTTTACCTCAGAACATTCAGTCATGTGAAGACTTAACTTGGGGTTGAGTCTTCCAGACACTGGTCATTTGTTCATTACGGTTTCCTTTTTTTTCGTCTTCCTCCTCCTCCGCTTTCCTCTTTCTCTTCCTTGTCCCTCCTTCTTCTCCTTTTTCTTTCTCCTCTCTCTGCTCTGTCGCTCCCTGTCTCTCCCCAAACTTCCTCTTCCTCTCTCTATCCCCTTCTCTTCCTTTCCCTCTCCCACTCTCTCTTCCCCATCTCCTTCCCCACCGACTGGATTGGAGTTTGGTTAACCATCCTTCTGTTACTAGAATTTAGATGATACAGAGAAGAAGGAAAAGTGAAGCAATCCCACCAATCTTTTGGAAACCTACACTGAGGTCACACCATTCTCATCCTTACTTCCTGGATTCTTTGTTTATTCTTTAACATGCCTAATCTCTTCATATGTTTAATGGAAATTAAGCTTAAAATTTTTTATTAGGAACATTTCAGACATGGATATCTATACTGAGAAATGAGTATCATGCCTCTAGTTCTTGGAGCCCTAATCTCTTTTATTTCTGCCCCTATAGAATTAACAACTTATTTTTTTTCTTCATATGAGAGCAGCATCAGTCTGAAAACAGGGACTTCATGCTTTGAGTTCCAGAATACGATTTTAGAGAATATAGTGAGACAATAGTTGGAAGAAAAATGCTTTTGATGTACAGAGGACTAGTGTTGTTGATAGAGGAGAATCAAAACAAACAAAAAAGATCCTTGACATCCATTGAGGCAGACCTTGAAGGCTATTCATGGAGCAGATTATGGAACTAGTGAGAACACTGAATCTGACTGATATGGGGAAGTTCTCACAGCAGGAAGGAGGCAGCCCCTAGAGCCAGTAGAGTGCTTGGAAGGAAATTGAGGACCAAGGCTGGAAGTACAAACTGATTACTAGACATGCACAGCATGACTATTTGGCATCCAGCTCACACTTTGGTGCAAAATGTCAAGTTAGAGGGTAGGGATATCCAATTCCGAAGAACTAAGAACACCATAACTTGGTTCCCTGTGTCCTTGGAAAAAGCCTGAGGATCTGAAAGCTCCCCAAAGAAACTTCAGAGTCAGCATGACTACGGAGTCATCTGTCCTCTGGTTCAAAAACAAACTGCAACAATATAGGGGTGTGAGACCTATACTAGATCATTTACTGTGAATGTGAAACCAAACTCAATTTCGTGTGATAAGAATCTACCTAATTCTGAATTGCACCCCACATTTTTAAAAAAACAGATTAAAAATAAAAAAAGAATGGTGTGCAATTTAAAAAGGAAACGAGAAGGTAAGGAGGAAAAGAAGTCAACTGAGGGCTGCATTAATAAAACAGTGTGCAGATTAACAGAGCTGGGATGCACACTGGACCCTACTCGTGTGAAACAGCATTCGGGGTACGTTATGGGCTTTGGGTACCACACAATGGAGGGACATTGATGATCTGTGTATACAGGTTTAATAGTGATCTCATGTGATGAGCAACTGAACAATTAGGTCTGGAAAAAATGGAAGAATTGATAGAGAAATGGATGGACGGCTTTGGATATAAAATGGTTGTCACATAGGAGAAGCCATAAATCTGCTCTAGTCTGCTCCAGGGAGCAGGAAAAAGAGCAGAGACAGGGAATTATTGGAAGGAAGATTTTAGTTTAGTATAAGGAAGAACAATGGAGCAGGCTGCCTCAAAAAGAAATTGCACAAATATAGTGGTAAGAGCCCTATTGCAAATCATGTACTTTGAATAAGAATCCAAATGTAATTTAATGCAATAAAATAGAGCACTTCATCATCATAGTGTCTCAGCAAGTGCTAGAGGTTTACTTAAAGAGAATTTGGAAGAGGAGATTTAGCTTTGGGTAGGAAATAAGTTACAAGATCTGGAAGTGGCTCTCAAAAGTAGCAATCTATGAGTTGTCTTTCCTCGATGTTCATTCAGGCAAAACCAAGGTGAGGAGCACCTGCAAATCTGCTTTGCCAGAGAGATGTCAGGATGCGAGGAATGTCAGTGTGCTACACCCACATGCATCCTCGGCAGGTTGGCTGCAATTCTGTACCACCCTTTGATGTAAAATGTCAAGTCCCACCTGATCTCAAACCAGGCAAAGTGAGGACCAACAAGAGGTCCAAACTTTACCTGTACGGTGTCCACTTGTATACCTAATCCTGAATTGTAGCCCACATCCTTAAAATAAAAAAAATTAAAAGTTGAGAAAAAAATATCAAGTCCCTGCATGTATGCCCTTTTTGCTGCATGACTTTGTATTTTCTCTTCAAGAGACAGGATTGCTTTCTCTGTCTTGCAAATGTGGGCTGATCACGTGACCTCTCTCAGTCAATGCGATGTTATACAAATGATTCCGTGTCCACTTGGGCCTGGCCCTTAAGAGACCTAGTGCATTTCACCTTGCTTTCTTGAACCATACCACCACCATGAAAACAAGCCTGGGCTAGCCACTTGGAGGATGAGCTACCAGCTGAAGGAGAGCCCACTTGCTTCAGCTGAGAACATTCTAGATCAGCCAATTACCAATGGACCCTGAAACACGTGAATGGTTCCAAACGAAAGTAGCTGAGCTGCCTACCCGACTGAGGACTGATGGCGAATGCATGAGTGAGCCCAGCTCAGGCCAAAAACCTGCCCGGCTGACCTGTAGACTTGGGAACAGTATAAAGACATTGTTTTAAGCCCCGAGTTTTAGAGCAGTTTGTCGCTCAGCAAATTTTATCTGATATAGTCTGTAGACAGGGAGTCCTGCATCTTCCTGTTGTGTGACTTCAGCAGGCCTGCTAACCTCTCTTAACTTTGGCCACTTTATCTGTAAAATATTGACACCTTGTAGGGAACCCAGTACATTTCTTGGGAGGATTCGATGTATAATTTACATTAAGTCATGTTCACAGTGCCCAATACATAGTGAATACTCAACAAATCTTGTCCATTATTAGTATTTTTTGAGTGAGCTGGAGAAAATTACCACTGGAGAAATAAAGACATCACTTGGGAATACATTTCATAGGACACGCATTTTTTCACACATCAAAAGGGTGAAATAGTTATGTTCTTTATCTTTCTTTGATTGATGTGTTTATTTAGAGAGAGATCACTTCCTTACCCTTCTGTGTACTGGGCACATATCCAAACCAACACAAAGAACTTTAAATGACAATACCCTTCACCTATTTCTTCATGGCAGCCACAGATGGTCTTCATTTCATAGGTTCTCTCGTGAAAGCTCTTTCTCTGCCTCAGCGATGGCAGAAGTTAAAACTTAAAACTAGGCAGAACCCAGGAAATGACCTGGTTTTGTAACTTTGAGCACTTCCCAAGTAGAGGAAGATCAGAGCAGCCAAAATAAGTCTTTTTGTAAGAACATGTTACAACAAAAGTAGAGGATTAATCCCATACTTTGAAACAAACTTTGGAAAACAAAAACCCTTCCCCAGATATCTTTAGACATTATCTCCTTTTACAAATCTCAGAAATTTTAGAATCCAAAGCATGGACTGAAGTCTCTTTTTCTGTAAGTGTGAATTGTCACAAGTCAAACAAGTAATGCTTTAACTTAGTGTTAGAAAAGACCACAGGGTTTAAATGTGAGTCTTTCATCTAACCACCCATACTATTTCCAAATCTCCCCAAATTTTTTCTTACATTCATGAGTGAATACTTCTACTAATGAGAAACTCACTACTTCATGAAACAGCCTATTTCATTACTTTTTACTAGAGAGACAAGGATTCAAACACAGTGTATCTATTTAGGAGGTGTTATGGAATGCTAAGGTAAAGCATGGAGAACTGTCACAGAGAATGGAAGGAAACCAATATGGGATATCTTTTTTAATCAAGTTATTGCTTCAGATAAATGGAACTCCGTTCTTCCAGGGAGTCTAAGAACAGCGTTCCTAGCATATGAACCTCCGAATTTTCTAACTCAAGGGGAGAGGGGACTGGGATATTTATCCACCAGATTGCACAATTAGTCATTGACTATGCTATTGAGAAGAGTTAATTCAGGCCCAAATTACTGACCTGTTATTTGCATGGGTGGAACTAGCTTCAACCTCGTTGGAAAGAAGCATAGTGCTAGCGGTTAGGTCAGTTTTGTGTGCACAGGAGACAGGAGAAAAGTAAGTGCATTTCAGAGTATAAAAATCTGCTCATTATTGTAGAAGGCATCTGCCATTTGTGCCTTCTCAGCATCCCAACCTCTTCTTTTGTGAATCCCTCCTTTGGAGAATCTGTGCCTCCCCCGCCCCCCGCCCCGTTGTTTGAGTTCATGTTATTTAGAAGGAGCTGACCCCAGCTCCTCTTAGTTGACCGCTTGGCTCAAGAGTCAGTACCTTACCCAGTCCTGGGCAATCATTGTAAAGCATCTCATACTTGGAGCGTTTGACTTAGAGGTGGGCATGTGATCGAAGCCAACTTATTCAGAGGCAATTCTGGGATTTCTCAAGAGTCGTTAGGAAAGAATAACTATTCTCCCTGCAGAGGTTGCTAAACTGGTAGGGTGTCAGCCCAGATGTACCAGTGGTCATCCTTGTCCAGCCCTGAGAATTAAGCCAACTGAAGAAACCATATTCTACTCACGCCATTTGAACATCTGTATCCAGCTCCCTGACATTGGACTTGGATCGGTTTGAATTGGGTCCTGCCCAATGCACTTATTTTAAGTCTCTGTTATCTGCCTTGTACTTTCTTCTTATCTGACCAAGGACTACTCAGTAGGGACATAGAGATCAAGCCCCATCTCTCTTCCAAGTGCTACCCTATCAGAGAAACAAGGAGAGTCATATCATGGCAGCAGTGTATGCAAATGCAGTGTTTTAAACAGGGGAAAGAGACCTGAATATATGTTTTTTCCAAAGAAGACACACAGATGGCCGAAGGTGTATGAAAAAATGCTCACCATCACCAGTCTTCAGGAAGATGAAAATCAAAACTGTAATGAAATATCATCTCACACCTGTCAGATTGGCTACTATTAACAACAACAGAGAGAGAGAGAGAGAGAGAGAGAGAGAGAGAGAGAGAGAGAGAGAGAACGCTAGGGTCAGTGGGCATGTAGAGAAATTGGAAACCTGCACCTTGTTGGTGGAAATTCAAAATGGCGTAGCTGCTATGGAAAATAGTATGGGAATTCCTCAAAAACTTAAAAATAAGACTACCCCATGATCCAGAAATCCCACTTCTGTATATTTATCCAAAAGAATTGAAATCAGGATCTTGAAGAGATATCAGCACTCTCGTATTCTGGCAGCATTATTCACAAAAGCCAACATGTAGAAATAATTGATTAAGAAAATGTGATATATACACACAGTGGAATACTATGCATCCTTAAAAAATAAGAGATTCTTCAATATGGACAACATGGATGAGTCTTAAGGATATTTTGCTGAGTGAAATGAGCCAGTCATAGAAAGACAAATAATGCAAGATTCCACTTATATGAGATATCTACAATAGTTAAATTCATAGAATCAAGGACTGTGATCCAAGTCCTGATGATCCAAGCCCTGATGATCCAAGTCCAGCATCAGGGACAATTATCTGGATACAGATGCTCATATAGCATGAGTAGAATATGTTTTATTCAGTTGGCTTAATTCTCAGGGCTGGACAAGGGTGACCACTAGTACAACTGTACTCACAACCTGCCAGTTTAGGAGACCCTGCAGAGAGAATAGTTACTCTCTCCTAACTGCTCCAGAGAAATCCCAGGATTGCCTCTGGCTGGAATGGTAGTGGTTTGCGGAGGTTGGAGGGGCAGAAATGGTGAAGTACTAATCAATGAGCATAAAGTTACAATGAAGTGATATAAATCAACTCTAGACCCTTGCTATGTGACACTGCATCCTATAGTCAACAGTGATAGATTGCACACCTAAAAATTGTGAAAAGAGCAGATCTCATGTTAAGTGTGCTTATTACAACAAGGTTTAAAAAGTGACAATGAAATAGGTAAAAATAAACATGGGGCAACATGATTGTAAAATCAAACCAAATACAGGAGTTTTAAATTCTGACAGACCTAAACTTGAAACTTAGCCCAGATGCTTACTAGCTGTGTGGCCCAGAGTGAAGTATTTAAATGTTAAAACTTTATTTTTCTCATCTATAAAATGGGGGGGAGGAGAGCCTACCCTGCATGTTTCTTGAGAGATAAATGTTAAAATTTTATTGGCAACATTATTTTGGAAGAATAAATGCCTAGTGGGGTTTTTGGCATCTGAAGAAGAAAAAATATTGCAGGATTAAACCCAAGAGTTTAAAAATAATATTTTATTGTGGCATAATTGGTACCTATGTAATGCATGCATGCTGATGAGTTTGGACATATGCACACACCCATCAGACCATCACCCCAATCGAGGCACTAAACACCTCCATCAACTCCAAAAATGCCCTTGCGTTCTTGTGGGTTTTGTTTGTGTTTGAATGTAAGAGCACTTAACATGAGATCTATGCTCTTAGGATACTTTAAAGCGCACTGTACCTTTTCGTTAACTACAGGCACTGTGCTGTATAGCGACAGCTAATCCTAATTTGTCTTGCACAACAAACTGTGTGTCAGTTGAGCAACAACTCCCCATTTAGGTACCTGTCTGGCCTAGAGTAAGTCCTAATCAAGACAGCTGCAATTTTTATCATTGGCAGTATTAGTAGTAATATTTTGAGTCAGCATCTCAGTTTGTTGCCCAGGCAGGAGTACAGTGGCATGGTCACGGCTCACTGCAGCCTTGACCTCCTGTGCCTGGTAGAACCTTCCGACTTAGCCTCCTAGGAACCTGGGACTATGGGTGTGCCATCCCATTCAGCTAATATTTTTGATTTTGTTGTAGAGCCAAGATCTCGCTATGCTGTCCAGGCTGGGCTCAAACTCCTAGATGCAAACAATCCTCTTGTCTCGGCCTCTTAAAATGCTGGGAATACAGGCATGAGCCACCATGCCCGGTCAAGAGAGCTACCATTCTTATGGCTTACCCTGAGATTTCTTTAGGGTAAAACTCTGCCTAGACATACATTGCTTAAACCTTTCAACATAATCTCACCAAGGCTATAACAATAAGGCAAGAAATTTGAAATTATGGACATCCAAACTAATGAAGAATGGGTATGGACTTAGTAGACATATAGTACGATTTGTGGTTTCTAGTCGTTTCATTGACTACACTTACCTGGGCATAATTTAGATGATTTACATATGCATCATATATGTATATGAGTATACACACATAAAATATGTATTTGTATGTATGAATATATGTGTATGTGTGCATATATATGTGTACACACACATAGTCATATATATTTAAACTCTTGCCTGGCAGTAGCTTACTCCACTGAGAAAAGTGGCTTCCTTTGTCCTAAAACAGAGACTGCCACTAGATGCAAATTCCCAGCGATGAGAAGAATTTGACTTTGCAGAGTTGCTGGTACCCAAGGGTTTTGCCTCCCTAACCATAGGGCATACTTGAAACTCTTGCCCAATGCTGTGGAGGAGTTCCATGCAAAACAGAGACTTGAGAAACTTACAACACCTGGGCCAAGTCACAGAGACAACATGTGGAGTAATGACACTCCAAGGTTGATTGTTTATCCCCCAAATAGGTCGAATTTCCAGTTACATGATCAATAGTACATTCTGGACCAGAGAGTGTAATTGGAGAGACTTGCCAGATCTGAACCATGCATTCCATTCTTAAACCATCACTGAAATTTCCTTGCAAATTTTCATTCTGATTAGTGATTTGCAGTCATGGACTTCCTCTTGTCATATCTGTGGTTGAGTTTCTTGAGAAACAAACCTTGAGATGGAGATTTGCATGTAGGAAGCTCGCTGCATGGTGTCTTTGGAAATGACACCTATAAGAGGGACACAGGATTGGACAGAGGGAGAAACTGAACTGTGATACAGGTATGGTTGACTAGTCCATTACACATGGAGCTCCAGAGCTAGGGTAGTCCTGCAGAATTTTCCAGTCTTATTTTTGTACCTCCACATTAACTAATCATTGGACCAGACTGACCCCAGGGAGGGAGTATAATTGTGGGTGAACTGGCTGTCTTCAGAAGAGGGCAATGCCCATTGACAGCTGGGGAAACCAGTGCCTTGGCTCTGAAGCGGGATCGGAATGACATACCAGGACAGTCGCAGGCTTCTTCTCAAGGCAATTTGAAAATGCGTTTGGTGCTTGACTGATTCAAGCAAACAAACAAACAAAAAACCTGAAAGCACAAAACCAGTGTGCTTTACCCCAGAAGTAAAGAAAGGGGCATGATGGTGTGGAAATAACTTGAAATTTGAGGTTAGACAGACTTGGGATTCCATTCTAAACACTCTACTCTTGGTGCCATCTTGGGACAATCCCTCTTGATTACTTAGCTTCTCTGAGTCTCAGCTTTTTCATTTATAAAATGATGATGCCAGTAATATCAGTTTCATGGCATATTTGGGATGATGTGACGCGGAAGGGTACTTGAAGTACCAAGGAAGGTGCCTGGCTTATGGAAGGCGCTTAATAACGAGTAGTTTTCTACCACCTGAAAGACGGTGAATGGCATGCATGTGTGTCATTCTTTATTAAAACATTGTAGGGCAGAATATACCAGGATGCTTGAAGAGCTCACAAATGGTTGAATGCAGGAGAATACAAACAAGAAATAAGGAAATAAATGCTGAGATGGAAGCCATCACGGTGTGCATTGGGAGTGCAGACCAGGGATCTCACAAAATAGTCTGAGGAATCAGGAAGAGTTTCCCGGAGAAGGAAGAAACTGACCAGTGTCCTGACCATCAAGAGTGGTGATGGAATCATGAGGAAGAGAATTCAGGAAGGAGTCTCTGATCTCTCAGATTCAAGAGGATGGAGACTACCTAGAGCATAGCACACATGGGCGTGGGCATCTGTAGATAGTTCAGTACTTTGCCACATGATATGGGCAGAAGGTGGGTGGCAAGGGAAGGCCTCGTTTCAATATGCGTTGTGTTGGTGGCTCCTAAAACATTGCTACGGTTTGTTTTAAATTCACTTGTTTTAAATTCACAGAGAAGCATTCAAGAATGGAGGTGGTGGAAAGAGTTCACGGCCTGTTTAAATAGACTCTATGTGGGGATGAAAGCCAGTTGGCATGGGGCCCACTGGTTCCGCTTTGTCAACAGTCCTGGCTTTCGGGTTCAATGGTTCAGCCGCTCTAGACCAGTCTTGCTAAGAGGCACAAGTTTCCCTTGGACGACTGGTGAAGTCACCCTCCCACACTATATGGTCACTTGGAATCAGACTCCAGACAGTGTTCTAAGGCCATCACAAGCCCAGGAAGTCCACAGTGCTGTTGACAGGAGAAGCACACTGCACAGTGAGATGGGTCCACTGTTCCAGTCTCCACTCCGAAGACAGAATCCAGCCTCCACAAGTCCTGGTTGATTGGCCAGGGAGCAAAGAGCCCCATGGCCTGTCTATGACAACATTTCCACTGTAAACTTTGTTTTTATTCTCTGTGAAAGAGTACTTTATGCTCTGAACTTTATGAAAGTTAAAAAAAAATACACATTCATTTTCAAATGAAATTTTTCAAGCTTGGACTGGGCCCAAGAATGATTAAAAAAAAAATTGGCAAGTGGAAGTAAAATGTTCCAGGAGGATTTTAGAAATGCAGAGTGTTAACCAAAAAATTATTAAAACTTCAGAGTGGCTAGTTTGCAGACTTCAGTGAGGGTGGTGAGTTGACTTGAACACGTACCTGGTCCTGGTCTGCTTCCACATTTCCTGAAACATCTTAATACTCTAGGCTTGTACAGGAAGTTAAGCTTCCCAACTCCTTTTCCTAATTAACTCTTTTTTCTTTTGAGTTGGCATCTCCCTCTGTCACCCAGGTTGGAGTGCGGGAGCATGCTCACGGCCACCGCAACCTCGATCTGTTGGGCTCAGGCGATCCTTCTGCCTCAGTCTTCCAAAGTAGCTGGAACTACAGGCACGTCCCACCATGCCTGGCTAATTTTTTGATGTTTTGCAGAGATGAGGTCTCACCAAATTACCCAGGCTGGACTTGAACCTGTGGGCTCAGGCAGTTCTCTTACCTTAGCCTCCCAGTGTGCTGGGATTATAGGCATGAGCCAATGCACCCATTAGCCATTAACTGATTTAAACCAAAAAAATCATATTATCACTCTGAAGTAAGTAAGGTCAAGAGATGAAGAAATTGAGGCCCACAGGCAGGAGAAGTGAATCACTCGACATGCCAATACTTGGAAGAGAATCGTTGTTGGAGACAAGACACAGCTGGGGTTCATAGGTGGGGTTACAGTAGACCAGCTGACATATCTGTGCTTTGATTACTTAGAAACTCCGAGCCTTGGTTTGCTCATCTGAAAAACGGGACACTCATAATACCCAGAGATGAGTATCATAATACCCAGAGATGTGGATCAACTAAGAGGGAAGTACAAATATTTCTTGTAAATTATAGTGTCACTTAAATGTTAAATAGTATTTAAGTGCAATTACACATCCAGTTAAGTGTGTAAATGTGATGCAACCCATTTTCCGAGTCCGTACAATCATTGTTAACCTCAAGTCACCATCAGCAGTTTATCAGGGAACTGAGAAGTTCAATATTTCTTCCAAGTGCTATGGAAACCATAAGGTCCATGCTAGCATTCCCTACGAACTCCTGGGTCACTCTTGTCCCTCAGTGAGTGGGATGGAACAAGACCTATGTGAAATGTGCTGTTTTTCTTGCACTGGCTCCCTCTGCTTCCTGTGGAAGGGCCTCTTATGTAACTTAGAGTGATATTGTTTAACGCTCTTGAACCGTATAAATATTAATTAGAAAATACAACCTATAGAAAGACATCATGCAAACCCTTGGGACTACATTCTCAAAGACATCAAAAGCAAAGCTCGCCTGCTACTCTAAACATCTGTCATATCCTGTCTGCCTTGAAAACTGTACCAAATATAAAACCAAACAAAAATCAAAACAGTAACTAACCACACACAGAAAGAATCTGGAATCCCTGATGGACCCCCATCAAGAAACTGAGCACATAAACACAGTGAACCTCCCACAAATAGATTCTAGCACTTCATCCTGGCATGCCTCTAATACAAGGACTTTAAAGAGAAAGTAATGTAATGTGTATGCCTATGTTTCCTGTCTTCTCAAGCCAACTATGGAAACTGGGATGGGTATTTCATTCATTCGTGTACCCCCAAGCATCTGAGTGGAGAAGAGAAAACACTTATTAAGCCCCCTATTCAGTGTAAAGTGTTGTACCACGTTCTTCATGTTGGTTATATCATTTGGTCTTTGAAATAATCCTTAAAGGATAAGTATTAGTGTCAAACCTACTGATGGGGAAACAAGCTGGAGGTGGGAACTACAGCTTTCTCAAGGTCACATGTTTAGTAAATGGTGGTATCACGAGTCATATTTGAATGTTTTCTATTCCACGCTTTTGTTTTGCTGTATAGTCTAGTATCCAGTACATATGTGCATATTTATGCTGAATAAATAGTATGTGCCTACATACATATATCAAGTTGTCATAGTACCATGCCTAAAATAATGTATCATGAATAAAAGCAGGTATTACAATGGAATTCCATAAAGATTCATTCTTACTTAGTTACCAGATCTCAGTTATTGATTGTAATTCTCATATACCACCTACCCATTCAGATAGGGTCAAAAACCATGCATCAACATCATAAAGTAAATTATTATATAAGTGGATTTGTTTGACCCTTTGAGAGAGACACTCCTGTTACCTCTATTACCCTTATTTTACAAATCAGAAAAATGAGTCACAGAAAGTTTGTCAAAGCAGAGCTGAGATTCAACCTCAGAGTCAAGAGAGATCTGGTCCCCTTGTGTGAGTGGTTCTCAAACTAGATTGCACTTTAGAATAACCTGAGAATTTCCTGTACTCTGGGATGCCTGGACCTGACCCCTGGGGATTCAGATTCAGTTGATGGAGATGAGGTCAAAGCATTCATGTATTTTGCAAGCTGTCCATGTGATTCCACCTCACAACAGTGGTAGGAAGCCCTGCACTAGTGTGGACCGCCTCTGAAGAAGCCCTGTTTTCTGTACAAGTCAGAACTAAATGCACGTGCGTGTGCGTGCGTGCGTGTGTGTGTGTATGTGTGTGTGTGTAATAACTATTTATTTATTTAGTTGGAATCTCACTCTGTCACCCAGGCTGGAGTGCAGTGGCACTCTCATGGCCACTGCAGCCTCGACCTGCTGGGACTCAGGCGATCCTTCTGCCTCAGCTTTCCAAGTAGCTGTACCTACAGGTGTGAGCCATCATGCCCAGCTAATTTTTCTTGATATATTGTAGAGACAAGCTCTCACCAAGTTGCCCAGGCTGGTCTCATACCCCTGGGATCAGGTAATTCTCTCGCCTCAGGCTCCCAAAGCGCAAGCATTACAAGCGTGAGCCACCGCGTCTGACCTAAATTTATATATATTAATAAGCCTCCCTTTCTCATTGACTTTTACAAACCAGATTGTCTTAAGTTTTAATATGAATTTAAAAGACAATTAGTTAAGAAGGGTTGAAGCCACCATTTGGAACAGAAACTCTATGTGATTTAGATGTCAAACACCACGCTAAGAGTTTTCTATGGCTTATTTCAGTTAACCTTCAGAACGGATCTATGAGGTAGACATTAATTATGACTCTAGGGCGGGTGTGCCAAAAAGGTTTCATCTTGCTTTTTCCCGATCTGGTTGATTGCAAGAGCTTGCAGCCTTGGCACTCACAGTGTGGTCTGTGGGCATCAGCTGGGAGCTGTCAGAAATGCAGAATCTCAGGTTTCTTCCCACCACTCACCACTCAAAATATCAAAATCTTCATTTCAACAAGATTCCCAGGTGATTCCAATGCCCATTACAGTTTGCGGTGCTTCCTCTAGAGCTGTACCTCGAACTGGTTCTGTATTCCTGTTGAAACAGGGATCAACAAGGAAAATGCGCTCTGGCAAATGTTCTCTGTCTGCCTGGAGAGAGAATGGATCCCATGAATCCACTTCACATACTGACACGGAGGACACCATAGAGAATACATAACAGGTTCTCAATTCCGGCACTGTCCTTTCTTACTCAGCAATTGCCAATGTTCTTAACTAGCATGGCGAAGGGTCCCGTCTCATTTTTATCCTTGTTTTCAGTGTGTCTCACACTTCTCTTGATATGCAGTGTCTATACTGGTTAAGTGCTGCTAGCTCTCAAGGCTTGACTGGCTACAAGCCTTTTTGTCTTTGCTTGCTACAGAATAGCAGTGTGATGCTCTTATTTCCTTTAGCTATAAGATCCCAAGAAGTATTTGTTGGTAACTTTGTGCCAATTACTATGTGTTTGAGGCCAGATTGTAAAACAGTTTGAGAATGGCTTTATATTACAATTTGAATGACCTCTATTTTTCTAATCATTTAAAATCAATATGAACTAGAATTAAGGACCTATTTTTGTCTATTTCAGGGCCACCAGTTTTAAAGTCCAAGTGTTAAAATTTATGACACCAGAGATCAACTTATCATTGTACATTATTTAATTTCCTTTGATCATTTACTGTGGAGGTAAAAGGTTACCGTTCTGTCATCTTTCTTTATAACTTCCTAGTCTTCCTAAGAAGAAGTGTCAGAATTAAGATTTAAAGCATACGAGTGAAATAATTGTGCAAAATAAGCTCTAAAGTGTCCTTAAAATCTAACATTTTATATTATAGATGGTTAGCATGTTCCTCATTTTGACACTGGAGTTCCATTTTAATTCTTCCAGTTTTTGGATACTTAGATAGATAGTTTATATTGAAAAGAACAAGACAGATTGTAAAAACTCATATATCTGACTTCCACCTTGCTTGGGACAAACTGACACTAGCTAATTATAAGGATATATACTTGTTGTTTTGATTAAATTATATAGAATGTGACTTACTAAAGTTCAAGATAGGAAATAAAAGTATTTTCTTAACACTACACTGAGGGATTATTAAGATAGTGATCTAATAACCTGGGTTGTGTGTGTGTGTGTGTGTGTGTGTGTGTGTCTTAGAAGAACTTCATAATATTAATAATGGATGTCACAGATACTGGTAATTTATCCCATCTATGGCTGCTGTGGATATAAGAAGAGAAAATGACAGTTTGTATAATCAAGCCACAGGTGTTTCACTTGAAGTTCCATTATACAGGGATTTGACAGAGGTGTAGTTAAACTTCTAGAAGCTGTACCTAAGATGCTGATATGTCCAAACTGGAAGGAACTCCGAGACTATTTGGAACAACTTCTCTTAGTGTGCAGATGAGGAAACTGACATATACCAAGCTTAGATGACTTGACTAAGCTCATGAAGGTGAGCAGATGGTGCACCAATGGGCGCTGACTCCAAATCCAGTGGGTTCCCCCTGGCTACCATTTTGCATTCAGCTGCCATGCTTCCCCGCCTCTTTCCTCAATCAGGTTCTTATCAATGATCTCTCACCTTAGAAGATTCAGGCAAGGATGAGCTCCAGGGATACTCCCATCACTATTGTTCACAGCTGACAGGAGGCTTACCTGCTGCCTGATGTATTTTTTCCTCAGTAGGGAAGGTGATACCCAAGAAACTCTTGCTAATGATTTTCCATTGGTTTATAATTTTCTCATATATAAACTTTCATTTCCTGTTTATCACAAATGACCATGTAACAGTATGCTAATACTATGTATCCCTGGTGTTGCCAACTGTTAGGGTATCAGTGTCACTCAATCTTCTTTTCCTAACCTTAAATAAATTTGGGGAACTATCATAAAGTGTTTTAAGCTTCTGTAGGTACATTTAGTTCAAGTTCATCGAGAGAGACCTAATTTAGTCTCTAGATCTCTACCTTTTAATAAAGAAATATTTCTAATTTGGATTTATCTCCTCAGTTACGAAGTATTCTAACTGCTAATTGTATAACCGTGATCACACACACCATCAAGACAAGGACAGGCATATTTGAAATGTGTTAATCTTAACATTTTTATAAGCTTATGCTTCTCTGGTATACATTGTTTTTTTGTGTGTGGTTGTTTTGGGGGAGTTGGAGTCTCACTGTCACCCAGGCTGGAGTGCAGTGGCACGCTCATGGCCACCACAGGTTCACCTCAGCCTTCCAAGTAGCTGGAACTACAGGCAAGCACCACCATGCCCAGCTTATTTATTTATTTATTTATTAGAGATAAAGTGTCTCGCTAAATTGCACAGGCTAGTCTCAAGCCCCTAGACTCAGACAATCCTCTCGCCTTGGCCTCCCAAAGTGCTGGGATTACAGGCTTGAGCTACCTTGTCCACCCTTAGATTGTTCTTCTTTCTATTAATGCTTTGATTTTTGGTCAACATACGACAACAGAAAAGATAATACATTTGTTTATTGGGAATTATCCAGTATGCTTAGTTAAATAGGGAATTTATACTCTGATAGCATGAAAGACCATGGATAGCTCTAATGGTGGCTCAAATTATAATGCTGGATGTGTGGTAGGCACACAAATATTTGTTCACGGACTGAATATCACATATCACAACGTTGGTTTTCCTCCAACACAATGTTAGTGCTAAGTATATTGCATTCTGTGACATCAAATTATATATTACTTTCTTTTTTTTGAGTTGGAGTCTTACTCTGTTGCCTGGGCTGGAGCGCAGTGGCCTTGACCTGTTGGACTCAGGCGCTCCTTCCACCTCAGCCTTCCAAGTAGCTGAAGTCATAGGTGCACACCACCACCAATGGCTAATGTTTTGATGTAGAGACTAACCCTCACCAGGTTGCCCAGTCTGGTTTCAAACCCCTGGACTCAGGCAACTTTCTCACCTCTGCCTCCCAAAGTGCTGGGATGATAGGCATGAGCCACTGCACCCAGCTTCTATATCACTCTTTTTTTTTTTTGAGTTGGAGTCTCATTCTGTCACCCAGACTGGAGTGCAGTGGCCACTCCCGGCCACCGCAGCCTCGACCTGCTGGGCTCTGGTGATCCTTCCGCCTCAGCCTTCCAAATAGCCGGAATTACAGGCATGCGCTACCACGCCTGGCTGATTTTTTGATTTATTGTAGAGATGAGGTCTCGCCAAGTTGCCCAGGCGGGTCTCGAA
Organism: Carlito syrichta; assembly: GCF_000164805.1. Taxonomy (NCBI): domain Eukaryota; kingdom Metazoa; phylum Chordata; class Mammalia; order Primates; family Tarsiidae; genus Carlito; species Carlito syrichta. Next base: position 148,424 of record NW_007233129.1, read on the forward strand.
CCCGTGGGCTCAGGCAATCCACTCACCTCAGCCTCCCAAAGGCGTGGGATTACAGGCTGAGCCACCGAGCCCGGCGTATATCACTCTTAAGTAGAACTAGCTTTGCTAGATAAAAGATGTTGGGAGAGGGATGTTAGTTCTTCTTTGCTCCCAGTGCTTCTGTCCATGAGGAAGATTTTCCCCCATACTGAGATTCCTGTCCTCTCTCAGTCCCCTTTCTCAATTCTCACATGGGAAGGGTGCTTCCTGTGGTTTGTGAGCTTGGAAGGAAAACCCAGCCCTGTGTGACCTAGCTTCATCAGACCCATCCCCACCGCCCACAAATGGCCTTCTCACAAAGTGTGTGCATTCATCCCTGTTCTCAGTCTTGCAAGAATTTTTGCCAAACCATCCTAGCTGAAGCCTGGGAGTTTCTAGCCTCGTCATGGCCTGGCCTGTATGTCTGTCTACTTCTGAGGTTTGGGCGGGGAAGTCCATACGCCTGTAGGTATAAGCCCATTCTTCAGAGTGATATTTTGTTGAATGGAGGTCCTATTTTCATCTTCCATTTGCAGAAAGTGGTAGAGGAATGTTAAATGTGAGTGCGTGGTGATGGCCTCAATCAGTTGAGATTTGAATCCCTGCCACGGTACCTGCCCAGTTAGAGTTATAATGATTACATGAGCTACTATGCACAGAGCACCTCAAAACAGTGCTGGCAGGAGGCAAATGCTTTATGGGTTTTTGGTATGAATGTTAGTCTTTTGTTTCTTCTTCAAAACACAGACATCATTTGACAGCTCTCCCCAGACCTCAACCACAGAGATTTTTAGAGTTAAAAACTTGTAAACCCATTCCAATGGCAAATCACCCTGCCATTAGGATTGTTTTACACCTGAATAGTTCTCATCCTCAGAGTTGTTTTTCCAATTGTAGAACAAATCATGTTTCCCTGAAATTCTTTTTTTTTTTTGAGTTGGAGTCTCACTTCTTTGCCCAGGCTGGAGTGCAGTGGCATGCGTGCTCGCGGCCACCCAAGTGTCAACCTGCTGGGCTCTGGTGATCCTTCCGCCTCAGCCTTCCGAGGAGTCAGAACTACAGATGTGCACTGGCACACCCGGCTATTTTTTGTTTTGTTGTAGAGACGAGGTCTTGCCAAGTTGCCCGGGGCTGGTCTCGAACCCTCAGGCTCAGGCAATCCACTCGCCTCAAACTTCCAAAGTGCTGGGATGACAGGCTGAGCCACCCAGCCCGGCCTCCCCGAAAATTCTTCATGAGCGCAGACCCCTCAGTGGGGTTTCAACCCTCCACAGTCAGACCTTAGCCTACACTCCCAACCTTGGCTTCCTAATACGCCCTGCTCTGGCCCTAGTCTGCCGTTGATCAGGGTTCCTGGATCACATGCATTTTTCATGCCACACCAGCTGCGCTTGCTGTTTTGAGGGTTTTCCCCCTTCTCTGCTTGTTCAAGGAGAATGCCTCTGTCACCATCCAGCTCACAGGCCGACTCCTTTGTGAAACCTTTCCTTCTTGTTCCTCTTTCCTGGAGGCTTTGCTCTGTGTTCCAAAAGCAGAAGGATGTATCATGACCGTTGTAGCATCACTCCTCTGAGTTTTGCAGACATTTCATGAACTCTGAGCTCTTAAGGGTCTTGGCAAGAGACTGGTTTCCTTGGTACACTCATCCCATCTGGCACCTGACACAGTGATTTGCCCCTCAATGACTGGCCAAGCACATGTTCTTTAAAAAGTCCTATTCGGTATCTTTTTCTTTTCTTTTTTTTTTTAAACCAAGATTTTTTTTTTATGAATACAAAGATGTGGGGTGCAATTCAGAGTTAGGTATACAAACATTCATTATGCAGGTACCCTTGTTAATGAAATATGCCCCACCCTCCCCTAGCAGTTTCCCTCAACTGCCAAACCAACCATGCTGCCCATCAAAAGAGGACTGGATAAAAAAAAAGGTACATATACATGATGGAATATTACTCAGCTATAATGGACAAAATTATGAACTTCACAACAACTTGGATGGACTTGGAGTCTAGAATACTGAGTGATGGATCACAGAAACAAAGAACTGAGTACCACATGTTCTCACTCCTAAGCGGACCTTGAATAATGATCATAATCCTATAAGAAAGGGATTGGCAGTAGTGGGAAACTGCCAGGGGAGGTGGTATTGGCAGTTGAGGGAAACTGCCAGGGGAGGGAGGGTCACACCTCATCAACAAGGGCACCTGCATAATGAACATTTGTATACCTAACCCTGAATTGTACCCCACATCTTTAAAATAAATTTTAAAAAATTTAATTTAAAAAGAAGTCCTATCAGTGCCTTCTCCAAAATGTCAATCAAGCACACCTGCCTCTTTCCATCCCTACCTGACGATGATCCTCTCTTACTGGTTCCCCTCCAATGGCCTTCTAAATTATATCCTTGCCTCTGTGCTGGCCCCAATTCAGACTCTTCCCCAAATGGCCACTGGAACAATGGAGTTAACATGCAAATCCAAGTAGGTCACTTTCCCGTCTAATGAGCTCCCTCATCCTGATACTGAAAGCTCAGTTTTGACCTTTCAGGGTCTATCCCTCTGCGTCACCTCATATTACACAATTCCCCCTCCACCCCCTCACTCACTGAACCCCACTCACATTTGTCTTTTTTTGATTTCTTGAGCAAGCCAAACTCTTTCCAAGCTCAGTCTCTCTTGCACACTCTGTTCCCTCTGCCTAGGAAGCTCAAGCTTTAACTAGTTTTCCTTTTTTTAGAAAAAAAAAGCTTTTTTTCTCATTTAAGTCTCAGCTTAGATGTCCTCTCCTAAGAAAAGTCACCCTAACCCTCAGTCTACATGAGACCCCCCTCCCCACAGTGTAATTCATTGCTCTGTGTTCTTGCACACCTCAGACCCTCACTGTTTTCACTATATTCGTCACGATTTGTAGCAATCTTTAATGTGTGTTTTCCAGTGGTTTACTGTCTGTGTTCTCCCTGGACCAAAACTCCATGATGGCGGGAACAAAACCTGTCCTTGTTTTATCCTTGCGTCCTGAGGACCGAATTGTGCTCTCACAAGGGAATTGTGCTCAGTAAATATCAATTCATGGATGGACTCAGAGGCCTTATGAATTCTCCAGTAACATCAATAAGGGTGTTTAATCCTAAACCAGGCGAAGTAAGGTTCTATGGGAGGCCCAAAATTTCACCTGTATCTAAACCACTTATGTACTCAATCCTGACTTGTACCTCACAACTTTAAAAAATAAAATAGGCCAGGTGCGGTGGCTCACACCTGTAATCCCAACATTTTGGCAGGCGGAGGCGAGAGGATTGCCTGAGACCGGGATTTCGAGACCAACCTGAGCAATTTGGTGAGACTGTGTCTCTACAATAACTCAAGAATAATTAGCCAGGCGTGGTGGCTCATGCCTGTAGATTCAGCTACTTGGAAGGCTGAGACAGAAGCATCACCTGAGTCCAGCAGGTCAGGCTGCAGTGGCTGTGAGTGTGCCACTGCACTCCAGCCTGGGTGACAGAGTAAGACTCCAACTCAAAAAAATAAAATAAAATAAAATAAATTAAATTAAAATTAAAGAATTTTCCAAACAGGAAGGGGACCCAGAGAGTGCTTGGTTAAAGTCCCTCATTTTACAGGGCAAAAAAAAAAATCAAGATCCAGGACTTGCAATGAGTTCTCCAACACCCCGCAGTCAGTGTTTGCCCCATACCCTCTGCTGTTTTTGGATATCTTTCACTATCAAGTTCCCTTGCCCTAGGCTTCCGGAAACTATGAAATAACTATAGGTTGTTAATGAAATAATATGCTAGGAAAACCAAAAGCTATCTACACAACCTTTCACTGAGAAATGAAAGCAAAGCCTAAGGAAATGCCAGCTGACTAATTTCTAACCAAGCAAATCTTCTCTCTTAGTCATCCCGAACAAGAATGTCACTGTTCTATAAACCCAGTGGGAACCACCGACACCCAAGGCCTATTTTAGTTTTCCAGATCTGTCCTGCCTCATGGGGGGTCCTGAGGTGGCTTGGGGCTGTGCCCGCTTCCTGGGCAAATAGGGAAAGTCTAGCACCTTCAACCAACATCTTCCTTCTATGTAGTGGAGGGTTTTCTGCCATATCTGTGGCATATGGATAACGGGTTGTCTTTATGTACCTGAATCTTTCCTTCTCCGGAGTCTCAATTTTTTGGTCTCTAAAATAGGGTAATTGGTTATCTGATGTCCCTCCAGCCTTGGTATTCTGTAGTTTTGCTCCAGAGTTAGTTGTTAAGCTTCGAAAGGTACGTATGATTTGCTGAGCACGTTACTTGGTAGATACCATGGACAGGAAACAAGATAACGATTTCAGTTCCTATTAGCATGCTCTACCATCTGAAGCAAGGATGGGGCTGGCGAATCCTAGCGCTAACACCTTCTGTTTTCTGCTCCCTCCTGGACCATCATATTCAGAGGGAGAGGAGGATGCTCTCCAAGCCAATAATAGGGCTCACAGCAGTGCACATGGAGTGACCACATGGAGGCTTTTCAGGACCGCTAAATTTCCCATCAAATGCCAAGTCCCCTAGGACACATATTATTTATCCTAAAACATGTACAAGCAACTCTTATGTCATGTGCATTGTGCTAGGTACCGGAGAAACAAAAAGAATTGCAAAAAAGTCCCTGCCTTCTAGAAATACACAGGCTAATGGTGAAATAGGCAGGTGAGCCATCACAATGCATTGAGGGGGGTACGTGAAATAAGCTGGTTTTTCTTGGCTTGCTCACAGTAATTTGCGTAACCAACTCCACCTGGGGGCCACAGAAAGGGTTTCCCAGAGGGGCCCTTTGATCCAGCTCTTGAAGAATGAGAAGGCGTTTGCTCTGTAGAGAAAGAGGGGACCTGAGCATCAGGTAGAGAAGCAGCAATGCTTAGAGGCCAGCAGCTCAGGACTGACCTCCTTGGGAGATGATGAGGGATATCGGGGACTTTTGTGGTAACACAAATAAGGAAGAAGAAGAGGAGACTGGAGATGAGGCGGGGTGAGCAGGTTGGAGTCAGATCGAGAAGGGTCTTATAGACCATGTTAACAGGCTTGGACTTCATGCTATGGGCAAATGGAGGGTTCTGGACCAATATGGGGTGTGTGTGTGTGTGTCTGTGTGTGCACACATGTGTGTAGGCGGTATAACTAGGTGTGTGTTTTAAGGTGATATCTGGGGGCAGTTAGAGAAGCCTGAGAGAACAAGGCTGCTTGGGAGAAATGGCCTCCTGCAACTATGGTGCTGATGGGTAAAGGGAAGTAAGCTTTGGAAGAGCATCTGGGACAATCAGTGACGGCCATACATTAATACTAAGGAGTTTGAATCAATAAACACAGCCAGGGAATCCAACCTATAGCTTTTCTCCAGTGGTCATTGTGAAAGTCATGAATGGGGCATCTACAGGGAGACTCCACAGTGTTGAACATCATGAGAGAAATCATCTAAGCTGAAGACACGCCATTTCTAGAGAAAGAAAAACTTTCTCCTTCTGTGCATGCTTTTGGCTGAAGCCATGTCGCCCTTCAGGGCTGCATGGCTGATTCTCTCGGACGCTATGGCTGTGACTGATCTCTGGGTTCTTGCATTCTCTGTCAGTCACCCAGAGAAGGAAGGATACCTGGCGCTGTGGCTGGCTTCATCCCTGCTGGGGAGAAGCCCACCTGCATTCTCAGGCAGTGGGTTAGATACATACAACTGTGCTCCTGAATGCACAGGGGACAAGAAGATCGGACCAGTGTGAAGTCCAGACCTTCGTAGGGAAAGATGCATGTGTTTACGAATGAATGAACATATAATACTGCTCTCTTCTGCCCATTGGCAGCATATCTGAAGGCCCTGACTCAGCATGAGTGGGTCTCAATGCTCGTGCTTGTCCACCCCTCTCGGCGGTGATGGATGGCATTGCTGGCTTGCTTTTACGACATGACCGCGGGAACTTTGGAGTGTCTAAGTCCTTGCAAGTTCCTTTGGAGGGTGGAAGAGCTAGAACAAGCTCCAACCAGCAGACAACCCAGTGAGTCAGGGGCTTAAGCATTTAACTAATTAGTAAGGAAAAATGTGGCAAAGATTCGCAGTTAATAAGAACGAGAGAAGAATGACAGCGGCTTGAATTACGCAAGCTTCGATTTCCTTTTGGACTATGTCAGAACTCCAGGGGAAGAAAGGCTACCTTTTACCTTTGAGGAATTTTCAAAGTGTTTTCTATTTGTTTGGGACTGACAAAGGACACAATTTCAACACCTCAGAAAACGCCTCATCATTTCCTCTTGTGAAATCTGGGTGCTTCTGAATAAATCCATGCTAGGAATGTGAGCTTCCATCCATGAAGGTCAATGTTCAGACTCATTTTTGGCCAAAGGCTGCTGCTATGAAGTTGTAGTGCTGGTGAGAAAACAGGAGAGAATTTTCCTTTCCCAGGAATCCTGGGACCCACATGTATCCTTAGAAGGCAGAAAAATATTATAATGAAGAACCCACCTTCCGTCACGAGTTCAGATCCCCACGTAACCTCTTTCTTGTCACTGAAAAGTCCTAAACCCCAATTTTCTCATCTCTAAATTGAGGTTGATTATATCTGCTTCCCAGGGGTTGCTAAGAACTAAATTACAATGTGTGAACAATTCTTAGCCACAGTTTTCTTACCCGGGAAATGCAGCTAGAAATACCTCCATCCATGGGGTGTTTGAGACAAAAGGAAAAAAAAAAATATAATACAAATACCTGATATGAGCAAGTAACCAATAAGTTGTGACTTCTGTCATTACTATTTTGAGAGATGGTCTAGATACTTTTCAAAATTCTACCATCTCCATCCAGCAGAATGGCAACCAAGTTTACACATAGGCCAGCTAGCCAGGGTCTCATAATGGGGCTTGATGACAAATGGCATTTGTATTCTTTTTCACTTGATTTTTTTTGTTTGAGTTAGAGTCTCACTTTGTCGCCCAGGCTGGAGTGCAGAGGCACGCTGCTCAAAGCCACCACAGCCTCAACCTGCTGGGCTCAGATGATCATTCCACCTCAGCTTTCCAAGTAGTTGGAGCTGCAGTCGAACGCCATTGCACCTGGCTAACTTTTTTATTTATTATTGTGAATGAATGAACATAATGTGGCTCTCTTCTTCCCGTTGGCAGTGTATCTGAAGGTCCTGACTCAGCATGAGCGGGTCTCAATGCTCGTGCTTGTCCACCCCTCTCGGCGGTAATGGATGGCATTGTTGGCTTGCTTTCACGACATGATCGCCAAAACTTTGGAGTGCCTAAGTCCTTGCAAATTCCATTTTTTAAAAATTTATTGTAGAGACAAGATCTCACTATATTGCCTAGGCTGTTCTCGAACCCGTGGGCTCAGGCAATCCTCTCGCCCCCATCTCCCAAAGTGCTGGGGTGATAGGCGTGAGCCACCATGCCTGGCCCACTTGATGATCTTAACTGCTTCGCTGAATAAGGGTTGACTATTCCCATTTAAAAGGAGAGGCCTGAAAGCTGAGTCTAACGGACCTGTCCCTATGCTGACCAAATTCATTTGCAAACAGCTACTTCTCATCCCGCGATCACTTTTTTTCCTTCCCTTCCTCCCCCCTTCATTTTGTTCTTTGTACTGTTTCATATCTATTGTAAGAAATAGGCTGGGCGAGGTGGCTCACGCCTGTAATCCCAGCACTTTGGGAGGCTGAGGCTGGAGTGGGGAGGATCACTGGGACTTCGAGACCAGCCTGGGTAGCACAGTGAGACACCAGCTCTACAAAAATTTTTTAAAAATTAGCCACGAGTTGTGGCACCTGCCTGCAGTCTCAACTACTTGGGAGCCTGAGGTGGGAGGATGACCTGAGCACAGGAGCTCAAGGCTGCAGTGAGCCCTGATTGTGCCACTGCACTCCAGCCTGGGTGACATAGTAAGACCCCAGCTCAATAAATAAACAAACAAATAAATGAAAACAGTGGACTGGATCTACTCTCAAAGAAGATACAAGGGAAAGAAAGCCATCATTTATGAGATGGCAGCTACACACCAGATCTTGAACGAGGCACACCCGCCACCGTTCCCAGTCAACCCCTACCACAGTCTTAGAGGTATGTGTTTTCCCAGAAAGGATACACACGTTGGCCAACATCACACAGCTGGCAAGCAAGTCTGGGACAGAAACACAAGACCGTTCAGTTCCAAAACCCAGACTCTTCAACTTTCCTTATACAGCTGGTCTAGGTGAGGATTTTGTGTGTGTATGCTTGTATACCCAGAGATTCCCAAATATCACAGCTTCTGTGTAGACACTGGGCTCCCTCTTTGACTGACTGTGATTGCAAGCCTCATCCCAAACCACATCTTGACCTCCGTTCTTACACTTCCAGAAAGTGAAGAATCTTTGGAGTCCACCAGCCTTTACTGATCTCTCCCTGCTCTGATGACTTGGTAGTAATTGTCAGAACCTTCCCAGTGAGCCTCTAGGATTTTCATCTGCTCAGATCACTGATGGATTCCTGTCCAATCAACAAGCATGGCACCTGACAGCATCGCTGGTGTCCCACAGATGTCTGTCTGATGAATAAACAAATGAATAAATAAGAAAGTGAAGGATAGTGGCGGCGATCAGGCCCATACTATCTTGACTTTGGCTCGTCCTTCTGGATTTGTGGTATTGGCTTCTAACAGAGGCTCAAAACCTCTCTTGTTCTACTCATCTAATTTACTCAACCCTTCCTTCCCCCACAAAGATGGTGAGGAGATGCTGATCTGGGCAGTTCTCAGGATGCTAGTTTGACGCTTTTAGAAAAGTTAGACCCATAGGGATTTAACTGGCTATTTCGCATAGATTTGGACATTGCCTTTTAAAATGGAAAGGTCCAAAATCCAGGAGAAATCTTTTTACGGTTTTGGTCTGCTTTAATTTGAGGCCCATTGGCAATACTCTAAGAACAAGTAATTTTCTTGTAGTCCTGCTTGTTTTACTAGAGTTCTGCATTGGGATTTGGGGCTAAAAACCCAGTTAATATGCAGTATTTTTTCTTTGTTCTCAAGGATTTAATGGGAGGATTATCATGGAGAAGGGCAGGCTTTGGACACACGTTCTTGGCCAGATATCTTATTACTCTGCACTGCCATCTCAATCTCACCAACACCTTCAATGGGTTCTTCTTGTTTCAACATCGTTTCTCAAGGCTCTCTTTGGTCACTTGGAATCCATGAGACAACCATGCTCTCCATGCCTAGATCTCATCTCTTTTTGTTGAGATGGTGTTAAGACGTTATCTGGAGACTTCCAGGGAGAAAGAGTTAAGATCCTAGTGAAGGGATGATTAATTAGTAAGCGTTACTCATTTTGACCTCTTTCTTGGAGGAGAACGTCTTGGAATTTTCCCCATCTCCACTGCACTTTTTTTCACAAGATATCCAGGTTGGAGGAAACGTGTTCCTCGAGAAATCAATTTGTTCCCCTAGTGCAATGATGATGTGGTTCCTGGATATTGCTAATTCACTAAATTAATCTTGGATAGGTATATGCCTATCTCTGAGCCTATCAATTCCCCAAAGCTTCTACTTGTGATTCAATATCTCATTCCCAATAAATATGTTGAGGGAAAAACCATGGTGAGCTTGCACTGAATGCAGGGATCTGGTCTTGGGTACATGGAAAAGCCCTTATTTGCAGTGACACTATCTAACACTGCCAGTGACATGATAGATTCTTTATAATCATTCGATTTGTTCTAGGTCTGTGACTTATTTTTAATTTTAAAGATGTGGGGTGCAATTCAGGGTTAGGTATACAAGTGGCCATCTTATTGGTGAAGTTTGAGCCTCCCATTGGTCCTTACTCCACCTGGTTTGGGATCAGGTACCCTTATTAGTGTTATGTGTTTGCCCATCACCCCTCCCTCCCCTGATAGTGCCAATCCCTTTCTTATAGTATTATATAAATGTTCAGTGTCCACTTATGAGTGAGTACATGTGGTTCTTGGTTCTCAGTTCCTTGTTTCTGTACTAGATCACTGAGTATGATGGACTCCAAATCCAAGTTGCTGCAAAATCCATACTTTTGTCCTTCTTTACAACTGTGTAATATTCTATTGTGTATATGTACCATATTTTTTTTTAATCCAGTTCACTTTTGATGAGCAGCATGGTTGGTTCCAAGCTTTTGCTATCGTGAATAGTGCTGCAATAAACATGCACGCACAGGTATCTTTTTGGTAGAATGATTTGAGTTCCTCTGGGTATATTCCCAGAAGGGAGATTGCTGGGTTAATATGTAAGGTCGATTTTTAGATGTTTTAGAAATCATCATACTGTTTTCCACAGAGGTTATAGTAGTTTACACTCCCATTGGCAATGTAAAAGCATTCCCTTTTCTCCATATCCTCTCTAGCATCTATTGTTTTCTGAGTTATTAATGATTTTTAGTCTGTGATTTTTAGTTCCTCATTTCAATGTTTGAACATGCCTAATTCCCGTTTTGATCATATTACTCGGATGAGCAAAAGTAGCTCTAGCCTGATTTATGCATTCGGGCTGCTAATGTAAAAACCCAATCGACGTGATGCTTAAGTCCTATTTCGAGGGCAGCTACAAGTCATAGTCATTGGCGTTCTCACAGACTATGAGATGTTTTACGTTCTGATAAAGGATAAAAATTCCTGCCTCAAATGGCTCCCATCACACTGAGATCTTGCAGCAATAATGCCACTGATGCAGACATTAATCGTAAGTATCCAGGGAGCCCTAAAACATTGTATCCCACTAGCAAGGACCATGGTAATTACCACGTAAATCTCCTCCATAATGTGGCCCTTCTTATGGCCAGCCAGTCAATGCTTGCCCTTAAATCATCCCAACTGAATGGAGCCTTGTGAAAACACTATCACCCACATACCTCTGCTTTTTTTTTTTCATTAACCTGTTATCCTCTTTACAAATGGTATTCTTTACCCACTCCCTTCTTCCAGATTACCAATGCCCTGCTAGGTAAACAGATATGAAATTTCAAAGGGAAACAGGAGCAATGATGATTGCCAGCTGCCGTGTTAAGCATTGTGAAAAGGCTCATAATTCACAGAGAAAAGTCCACACTCTTCTTTGAAGGTATTCAAGGTTTAACAGCCGGCTGGATGAATGTATAACTTCCAGGCCCAGCACTGCTCTGTCCCAACAATGCATCCTGTACATGGGGAGAGGTGCCGAGCGTGAACTTTGGTCTTCTCCATAATCCATCTGAACCTTCACTGACAGCGTCAACTTTGAAGTTGGGCTGACCTGGCTGAAACTGCCACTCACCGGCTTCATTCGGTCCACAAATATTTTGTGTCATATACTTGCTAGGGACAGCCTATACACAAAAATCAGAAGAGCGATCGGAACTGAGCAAGAGAGGAACTTAACCAGACGAGGAAGGTCAAGGAAGACTTCCTGGAGGAAACTATATCTAAGATAAGGCATGGAGAATGAGGAATACTAGGTCCAGTTTCTCATCTGTGAAATGGGTATAATGGCACCGCTCTTGAAAGTAGTTGTAATGTTAAATGAGATGATATTCCCCAAATGGACAACAGAATTAGACAACGATTTGGCATTCTATGCAACTTACCCACGTTTTTGTCTGGTTATAAAAATCATATTTTAAATTTTATACAATTAGAAAGGACATAAAAATATAAAGAAGGAAAAAAGTAAAAAAAAAACCTCATGTCCTAAAGATGTTTACCTTCTGTTAACATTTTAACATATATTCTTTCAAACATCTTGGTTCCTTTGTATGCTTACACTTTGGGGATTCTCCTTTTTATATATATTGGGGCCTTATTCTCACAGTTATCTGTGTTACAGTTTCTTTCTATATCATCAAACCATCATTGTAAATATTATTTTCAATGGCTCTGTATTCCATCATAGGAATTGATTATAATTTACTTAAACATTCACCCATTTCTAGTAATTTAAGCTATTTTCAACTTTTTAACTGTTATAAATTGTGCTTAAATGAGCATCTTTGTGCCTATTTTTTATGAGTTCCTTAGCCTAGCTTCCTAAAATTGGAATGACTGGGTCATAGACCATGAATATTTTTAAGGCTCTGCAGTTATACTGCCAAATTGTCTTCCAAAGGGGTTATAACAATTTACATTCCGACTGGGACTGAACAAGCAGCCTGTCTTCCCATAGGCTGTCAGCTAAATTGAAGTGACTATTACTGTTATTCTTATGACCATGTGCCATTCAGTCTGCAGGGACATATCAAGTTTTAAAAATTCAACTTAGATTTTTTTTTTCCTGCTGAATTTAGAAGCAGAACCTGTACATTATTGCTTCTGGGAAAATAGAGTCAAACAAACAAACAAACAAAACAAAACAAAAGCAAGAATAACCCCACTGATCAGAGATAGCCACTCTTAATATTTGGACATATCTCTATTACAGAGATGTATTTCTTTTTTATAATTGTTTAATGTTGTATATCTCCTTTTTTATTTAAGTTTTTGCACTCCATTAATGTTTTTTAAATGTCATTTAAAACAATTGCCTACACATTTATTGTCTGACAGATCAATTTCAATTATTCCTCCCTAGCTATTGGAATATTAGGAATTAAACGTCTTTATCAAACTGTTCAGATGAGGGCGGCTCAACCTTGGCACAGTTTGGCCTGGATCAGTCTTTACTGGTGAGAGGACTGTCCTTTGCATTGTCAGACGTTAGGGAGCATCCCGGACCTCTAGCCATCAGATACCAAGAGCACCCTCCTCCCTGCCCTCAAAACTGTGACAATCAAACATATCTCCATGTGTTATCAGATGTCTCCTGGGAGACACACTTCCCACAGATAGACAGCCATGGGCTTAGGCCTACCACCTTGTACTGCCTGAATTGTCTCAGTCTGGACTTACACATCATGGGCAAGGGCACATTACAGCCATCTGAAGTGGCATTTTCACATTTTGAACAACCCTGTCCCGCAAGCTTTTCCTCAGGTGGATCTGAATCTTTCTGAACTTTCTAGTCACTTTCTTAGCTTTGAATTAAGTGTATGTGTGTGAGGTATTATCTTTGCACAGAACTTTTAAATACTTGAGGACTGTTGACATCTTCTAGTTACAGAGCCTCTCTATTGTTCCCCATTAACTAGACATGCTTTTAAGTTTTCTCCCAACTTGGTCTCCATCTACTGAATGTATGTGCCTCTTTTTGTCCACTCCCTTTTTAAAAAAAATTTTAAAGATGTAGGGTACAATTCAGAGTTAGGTATACAAATGGTCATTGTACAGGTCCACTCCCCTCTTTTTTGTGATGGCGTCAAGAACTGAATTATTGCTTAAAGCGTGGACGGATTGAAACAGGACAAGAAACAAGCAGGGGTTTTCTGTTTTTCTCACTCTACAGACTATGAGCCTTATGAAACCGCCTTTATTCACCCATTTTTGGTCCACCAAAATGAAAAGTTCATATTCTAAATTCTAATACATTTCCATGCATTCAAACACCAGATTTCATTTCTTGAAGATTATATCACATCAATGACTCATATTTCAATTACTCTCAACTAAAGACTTTTAAGACTTTTTTCACATCTCTCCCCAGTTGTCTGATTAGTCTAAGGAGAGTCATCAGACACATTACTAATGACCACATGCTCCATAGAAACAAAACAGAATATTACAGAGCTATAGAAAGACAGAAAAGGAGAGGACCATCAGAGCCATTTAGTTTCATGTCCTGCTTTCACAGATGGAGGGACTCATCTATGAAATGCTTGCCCAAATTTCACAGCTGCTTACTTCTGGTAAGGCTGTATGAGAAGTCTAATTTTCAGACAGATGATCTGTCCATGGACACCAAGAAGAACAATGGGCTGGGTTTAAAAAAACCACATCTACACATTCATATTTTATGTGTATATCCCGTTAGTGCAGGTAAAGAGTCCGCCAGAGCAAGGACATACGGATTGGATAGCAGGCACAGCCTATAACAGAGACATCAGCAAAGACAGAGAGTGAATGAGAAGTTCAGGCAATTAGTTAATACAGTGTAGATGACAGTGTCCAAAGACAGTGAAATACATCTGACTGGGTGAATCTGCATGAGAAAAAGAATGGGTCAATTGCATACTTGCTACATCCAGATGTTGGGGTTTCCCCTTTCAATACTGCGTCTTTAAATTACTCTCATTAGCCGGGCTCAGTGGCCTGTAATCCTGCACCTTTGGGAGGCTGAGGTGAGTGGATTGACTGAGCCCGCGGGTTTGAGACCTGCCTGGGCAGCGAGACCTCATCTCTACAATAAATCAAAAAACCAGCCGGGCATGGAAGCGCATGCCTGTAATTCCGGCTACTCGGAAGGCTGAGGCGGAAGGATCGCCGGAGCCCAGCAGGTCAAGGCTGCGGTGGCCGGGAGCGACCACTGCACTCCAGTCTGGGTGACAGAGTGAGACTCCAACTCAAAAAACAAACAAACAAAAACAAACAAACAAACAAAAAGTTACTCTCATTAATTGACCGATGAGGGGTTTTGGAGAGACACCAGTTATCGCTACTCCAGATCTCTGAGTAAATTAATCCCAGCCACAAGAGCTTTGTTTGTTTCTCCACATCTTCGACTTCTCCCTTTGTTTCTCTCTAGCTGGTCAAAGCTCTAATCCACTAGAAAGAGAGCATGATTTCTAAAATCAGTAATACATTAGACCAAAATGTCACCAACACCAGCAAGTTAAAAATAAAGCAAATAATAATAATAATGAGAGTCCTTACTATTTTGACTACTTTCAGTTTGCCAAGCTCCCATGGTGCTTGATAAATGGATAATATAAATAAACAATGTGTATTTTTCGCAAGACACATGTGATTACCCGGCCACACTTATCTCTACCTCCCTGCAGCCTTTTCCCTGTCAACTCATAAACTTTGTATTTGCTTTGTGACTCAGCATACCTGCGGCAATAACTATATGGCTCTTTGCAGATATCAACAGGATGTTTGATTTAGGTTAACCATGAATAAATACTGATACCACTAATCCTGAAAATCACAAGTATGATAAAAATAAATATTCTGACCTTGCGGCGAGTGAGTAATTGGACATGAATTACCTTTGTCTTGTTGATAATGATGCAAAGCAGAATAGCAGAGTGAGGGGACATCCTGTATTTATGTGTTTCCACCACAATGGGTAATTAAGTGGAGTTGAATAGTTTAAGGTCAAACCGTGGTCCCTGCCCTTGACTTGGGCTTATGATAGTAGAGCTGTAGCCGAAAGGGTAAACAGTAATACCCACCAATGGTCAGGATGTTTGGGAGCCCAGGTTTTACAGTCACTGAGGAAAACTGGGCTCAAATCTCTGCTCTGTCTAGCCCAGTTGGTTATCTTGAATGAAAAGGAGATGCTTTTTGAACATGTCATGAACAATATGGGATACACAGTAGGAATTAATATTATTGCTTCTCTATAAGTGAGGTTTTTTTAATTGAATTTCAGGTAAATGATTTGTAACCCCTTTAAAGGCAATGCGTCTTTTAAAAAATGTGATTGAGGTTATAGGCCTGCTATCCAGAGAAGGAAGCACACGCGCGCACACACACACACACACACACACACACACACGCACACATGCACACACACATGCACACAACAGGAACACACGCTTATATAAGATTCTAGAAACTTGCTAAAACTTGGACAAATCTTTCGACTCTAGGGTTCAAAGGTGTTTGGGGAAAATATGGTCTTTGAACTGTTCAACACTGTCCCTAGGGGAAAAAAGCATCTGATTCATTGTCGCTTATCCAATGTTTCAGTATTTCCAAGTTCCTTCCTAATTAAAAACGGAGGCAGAGAAAAATCAAATGACATGCCCAACTTTAGGGCTGGCTTCTCGGGTATGTGATCCATGTGATTTCATAGGGCACCGTACCTAGAAGAACCTATGCTTGGTTTAATGCCCGCATTCATCAGATCTCAAGCCACAGGCTCTGCCTTTTCATTTTGCACTGTGTCCCACAAATCATGGCAGTGGTCTCGTCCATGGGCACATATCCTACAAGTCCCAGCGTGGAGACTTGATCTCCCCTGCCCCCTCCACAGCAAACCCTTGCCTCTTTTCATTTTTTATCTTCTTCCCTCACCCTCATCCTCAAGACACAAAAAGATTTTATACATTTGTTGCTTGAGCGTCTGCCTCCTGTAGGTAGAAAGTCAGCTCTGGGAAGGCAGAAGCTGATTTCTGCTGTATGCCGCACCCTGTGCCGCAGAGCCTGGCTCATGGTCAGCCCTCCATCAATCCGTGTTGAACGACTGAATGAATCCAGCCCAGGCATACTTAGCACTTGTCCACTTACACACTTAACTGCTAGCCTACAGTCGCTTACTGCAGGTCACCACACTGAACACCAGGAGAATTCTGAATTCTCTGGAAATCATTTGTCAGACATGGTCCTTGAAACAAGAATCTGTGGTTTTGATTGGGAATAAAATAAGAGACACTTATCTTAAAGAACAAGTTTAATTTTTGCTGTCACACGACTTTATAGGAATAATAATAGGGAGAAAAAATAGCTAACATATTTAAAATACCTACTCTGAACTAGGAGATAAGTATAAAAACATATTTTTACCTTATTTAGTTGTTTAGCTGTCCCTCAACATTGTAATACAGGGGCCGCCAAAAAACTGCATACACAGTTTAAAAGATGTTATCTGTATATTATTTTTTGAAATTAAGTTAAATTACGGTAGCAATGTATAGTATGATGCTTGCTCAAATGTGCTTCTGCCATCTTCTTTGACTGTCCTGCCTGTTGCATGGTGACACTTGCATTCATTTGATTAATGCCATCCTTTGAGCACATCATGTTTAAAATGTGTATTCATTTTTTTTGGCACTCCCGTGTATGGTGTAATAGCTCCATCCTATGAAAAAGGAAACTGAAGCTCAGAGGTGATCCCTCCTTCACCCAAGCTCCCTCAGCCACCAAGTGGTAAATGTGTAAACCAACCATCAGCCGTAATGATTATTAATCACAGTTAAGACACATTCATTTTAATAACTTGTGAATCTCACATTTTACAGGAAATAAAAAATAGAGTGTTTGTTATTTACAGTGATCTTTTGGGTTAGAAATCAGTTTTCCCATGATCTCCTGGTTGCTTTAGTGCTAGATTTTGCTCCCTTCAGCTAGAGTTAAGGGAAAGGGGTCAGGAGGCAAAATCAAACCAGACATTCGTTTCCTCCCACCCTCACTGACTCAGGACTTCAGGTGCCAGGCTCTGTGCTAACAGCCTGCGGGGGACACAGAAGTGAAACCGACACTGTCCTGTCCCAAGGGTGTCCCTCCTTCCTGTTGGCAAGACAGCATTAGGTCATTCCATAAACATCCCCTCAGTGCATCCCCTTTCCCCGTGCCTGGCATGGGGTTCAGTGATGAATGGAACGCCATCCTTGTTTTCAGGGGGCTTCTAGTCTGGGAAGGAGAGTCCTTGGCTTCTAAGTCATAGAGTGGCCAACATGCAGAAGCTAAATTGCAAGTTGTGTGAGAAGAGCAACAGGGTCTGTCTCGCTCCAGCTGTATTCCCATGCCTCTCACGGGGCCTGGCACACACTAATGCCTGGTGAATATTTGTTAGGAGACAGATACATCCCAGTGGAGTCGTCTGTAAAGGACAATGAGCGGGATGGGCGCTTGAAAGAGAGGTGGTATCATAAAACTGATCCCGAGCCTCCCCTGCTTAGAAATATAGACAAGGGAAGGGCATTTGAGAAGAGAGGGATGACCACATGCCCAGGACAAGAGATCTGAGATGGGTGCGGGCTGGTGGACTTTAGCAGATTTGGGTTACCCAGACAGTCAGGGAGGGACGAAGCAGTGAAAGCCTGGACAGGGCAGATTGTCAAGGAGTGTCATGCCTGGTTCCTGGAAAGACACCACCAGACTTGTGTTGCGATAGTTTTGGTCAGAACTAAGATGAGGCAATGAGGATAACAGGGAGTGAACAGACCATTATGAGGGAGTGTGGCATCTTATTTGCTTCTCATAACAATTTTGAAAGAAAAGTATTTTTTCCTTCATTTTGCAGATGAAAGAGAGGCTTATGGGAGTTAGATAAATTTTTCCTAGGCCACATTCTTAGTTCCACAGCCAAATTTTAAACAACCTAATCTACCTGATACTAGGTCAGGATCTGGGAAAAACGTACACAACGATGCCATGGCTGGGAGACGCTTACTAGCTAGAGCCAGGATTGCAAATGAAAGACCCCACAGCCCTGATCGAATCAACTAGCTTCTTTGACTGCTATATGTTGAAAGTGTTTGAATTTGACTGCACCACAGACCTCACTTCTCCCTACTGTCCACGGGGCCTCTTCACATATTCCTGTGAACTGCCTCCCTTGGTGGAGGCAATGCACCAAAAGTGGCCAGATGGAGAGTCTCAAATAGACAGAATTCATTCAAACTCGTTTGGAGAGGTCAAAACAACATTAGTAAAAACACTGGGGGTTGAAATGAGAGAAGCCAAGAACAAAAAAAGGGTTAATTTGAAATTGACGTTTGGAACTTATTGCAGGGAGAGAAACAGGAAGTTGGGGGATTTGTAGTTCATCCAGATGTGAGGTGGACAGGAAGAGAAAAGGAAGTTCAGGAAGATAATGGGTTCCATTCTCTGCCCCCTGGGCTGGAATGGGAGGTGGGCACTGGGAACGGGGTAGGGAGGGTCATCTGGCCTGCCAGAGTGAAAGATGAGGAGTTCTCCTCAGTGACCTGAATGAACATCGTGTTTGCTCAGTTCCTCCCTTGCCTGAGATATTCTGGTTCTATCAAATAAGCAGTGTCGTACAGAGTGATAATATTCAGGGTTGACATGGTTGAGGAGAAATGAGCCACTTCATACACAACTCTTTGAGTAAATTGTGAAACCCTTTGAGGTAAGGAACTGGCAGTATTTTCAAAGAGTATTTTTTTTAAAAATTCAACTTCAAAAAAATCTATCCTATGGAAATAACTTGAAATAAAGACAAAAATCTATATACAGATGTTTATGCAATAGATAAAATAGCAAGAAAACTGGAAAACATAAATATTCAGTGGTCATGCAAATATTGCTGCATTCATAACATGGAATGATATGCAAGCGTTTTGTACAGGATATCATGTAAAGAGTGTTAAACCACCTGAGAAAGTATTTATGACATAATGCAAAGTAAAGAGAGAAGCACGCACAGTTGTGTACAAGGGGGTTCCCCCCAAACCAGAATTTATTTATGAAAAATTTCATATTCTTACATGTTTAAATTTCAGTCACCTTCAAAGTACTCTCTGTTTGACGCAGTACACCCATTGAGGTGCTTTTCCCACTGCTCAAAACAGTTATCAAACCCATCCATTTTAATGCCTTTGGGTGTTTCTGCTGTTTTTTGTTTCACCTCTTCCACACTGGCAAAACTTTTCCCTCTGAGGACTTTTTTCAAAAACTGCTGAACACTCAGCGTGATGTGGGCAGGTGCATCGGCATGGTGGAAGAACCAGTCACCTGTTTGCCACAGCTCAGGATATTTCTTCAGCAAATTGTGATGCACAATAATGCTAGCTGATACACTGATGCTGATGGGTTTCTAGAAGACTTACCTAGCAGGGAAAACCTGTACTACAAGCGGCCCACCCTCCAAAAGATAATTCTGCTTTTTTTTTCATTGTCCCTCATAACTGAATTGATACACATAGAAAAAATTCTCAATTCTATAAGCCCACAAGCCATAGTCCATCCTGTCACCTGCTTTTGTAAATAATTGGAGCACAGCCATGTTCATCTTTCATATATTGTTTATGGTGGCTTTTGCACTAGAAGAGCAGAATTGAAAAATTGCTACAGATACCATAGGTCTTCAAAGTCTAAAATATCTGTCATCTGGCTCTTTAGAGAAAAAGTTCGCTCACCTCTACTGTATGCCAAAGTATGAATGGTAATTTTTGTAACTACAGGATTATATTTTTGACAAAGCATTGTTATATTTATCCTTTATTTTCATGCTAGGTACGTACTATTTTTGTACTGAGTGAAAAAAGAGTACTTAAAAATATCTGACTACAAATGAAAACAAAACACCTGCTGAGATTTTGCTCAGTTCTGAGCTCAGCTATCCAAAGTGAGTCAGTTGTGCCTGTGCATTAGGAAGTCGCAAAGCTGAGCCCCAGGGGTGATAATGTGCTATATATTGGGAAGACGTCCTCAAAGGCAGATGTGTGGGGAAGAATGCTGTGTTCCCCACAGCTTAGACTTGTCCCCGATGCAAGTTCTATGACCCTGACTGATTAGCTGAGATGGCATGTATGATCATGGAAAGAGAATCATCCTCCATGGTCAGAGACCTGCAGCCGGTTTCCTGGAGGAGGATG
This sequence comes from Carlito syrichta, assembly GCF_000164805.1. Classification (NCBI taxonomy): domain Eukaryota; kingdom Metazoa; phylum Chordata; class Mammalia; order Primates; family Tarsiidae; genus Carlito; species Carlito syrichta. The sequence continues at coordinate 168,819 of NW_007233129.1, forward strand.
CCTGAACACTTCTGGAGCTGTGCTGCCTGGTCTCCAAAACCAACATCATAACCTATCACTTGCTACTGGCAAGGGGCTGACTGGCTCAGATGTCCCCTTGACTTTCTTTCCAGCTCCCAACTCTGGGATTCTGTGATTCATCGGAAATATTTCATCAGATTTCCAGAGTGAGGATCTTACTCACTTGGCTTCAGAATGAGTGAAATACAAGGGTGGCAGGCAATATGAAGGAGAGGAGAACCCCTCTCTCCCCACTCCATGAGACTCACGCTGACCACTTGATGCTACCTGGTGACCTGTGAGGTCTGTACCCCCAAGTGAGGTGGCAGCTTCTTCTTCCTCCCTATCCTCCAACCTATATTTCTTCTAGTGACTTTGATTTTGTGTAGGAAATGCCCTGTAATGTGTACCATCTTATGTACAGTTCAAAGAAATTTGGTGTCTGTGGGAAGGAAACACAACCCTGTTTGCTACGCTTCAGTCACCAAGAAAATGTCCTAAAAATAGCTAAACATGCAGTTCTCAGGAAGAAAAATTCAAATAGATATTTTTTCTCTTAGTTCATAGTTCTGGTTTCTGTTTTCAGTGGGGGATTTCATGGGGGAAAACATTTCACCCCGAGAGCTGGACATTTTGAGACAACAAAGGTGAGGACACCCACATATTCCTCACCATTGTCATAATTTCCCAGCTAGGTTCAGGCACCATCACTTGCAGGCAGAGACATTTTTTCAAAGTGTCATGTGCAGATTATCCCTTTGTAAGTATAGGATATAGTGGATAAGAAAGCTGATGGCTAGATAGCCTTCATGGAGAAAAGGGAAAAGAAAGATATCTGAACTATTCCTTCTATTTGACTTTTTACACTGTCCTTTTCCAAATAAATATGTTCTGATGGGTGATTTTCTTGTTCACAGCTCTGTATGCCTAGCTCTTATCCCCTAAAACCTCTTGACAACCCTAAGAAGAAGATCATATCTTGAATTCCATTTCACATGTCATGACAAGTTGATGAAGGCAACCACACTTCCAGTCAAATGCAGATTGTTGGGAAGGTCACCTGTCTTTCCTCTCCACCTTCCATGCCCCCTCAGCCACTGCCCTGGGACTTACACGCCCTTATCCGTGTTTCCTCCTAGAGAAAGTCCTGATGCTCTTGCTGAAAAGACTTCCGGCTAAATTCAGAACTATTTTCTGAGGACGACCTAAGCCACACAGGAAAATTATCTTAGGACTTTGGAGACACAGACCTTACTTGACGAATCATGATAACTCTTGAAAGAATTACTCAATTTATTCATTTTCAACTCTGAATCACCAGGTTGTCTCAAATCCAAAGCACGTAGAGAAACAAGGCTCCCTTTGGCTTTGAGAAGGCAGCCACTCAACTGACTGAGCAGATGAGACCCTTCAGAGCCTCCCTTCAGTCAATGCCCCTCCAACCCCACTGGGAGGCGGGAAGGTGCTTGCCAATGACCTTGACGTCACACTGTCAGGATACCATAGGAACTGATATCATCTGGGATTCTTTGTAAATGTTGTCTCTTCTGCTAAAACACCTTCTCTCTTCTTCAACAGCTTGCTTCTTTTTATTTTCTAAGACCTTGTTCACTTATACCCCTCCAAGGAATTTCCCTAAATACTGCAGTCCTTTGGATGGCTTTATGCTATTCCATCCCTTTCACTTTCCTGGCATAGACATGATTGGAGATTCTGAAGTCGGACAATTGGAATTTGAATCCTGACCCTCTCTTCAGAAACTTGACCTTTGTAGGCATGCTATACCCCCAATTTTTCTCTCAGATCCTTATCCATAAAATGGGTCTGTTGAGAATGCCTACCACACAGAGTAGTGGTGGGAACAAAATGAATTGATGAAAGCCTTTGCAGAGTGCTTAGAATAGAGGAAGAAACCAGTGAAGCTTGTTGTTACAATAAATCATCACTATATTGCTGAGTTTTGAAGAAAAGAAAATCTGTTCTATTTATCCTTGAGCTATGAATTTCTAACCAAGCCTGGCACATGCTTGCTACTGAAGGAATGTGTGAGGCCCAGTTGAAATGAATCACACAAGGGAATGATGATCGAACCCTAAGCGAGGAGAAAGCTGTGCCTTGATGACAGCAAAGCGTCCAGGCGAGATGCAGACGGCAGTTGAATCAGAACAGGACATGGGATGGAAAGAGGGTGTGTGTGTGACTTGACCTCACACGGTTAATAAACCACTTGGAAAAGTGAGGAGTATTTTGGGTATTCAGATGATGGCTTATACCCACCCCTCATATGCCCACAACTTTGTCTTTCTGTGGGAAGGCTCCCTAGATAACTTGGGACATTGGATCATTAGCTCTATGTTCTCCTGGGTATCTTACTGCAACCAAGTTGTAATCATATGGTATTCATATTTTGAATAAACGTAATCCTTTTTTGCTGGTTTACTTTTAATATAGTGCATTAAGTTGCTGTTTCATATAACTCAGTTAATACCAAGGATTGACGCTCACTTTATCTCTGTGTATCTCTGTCTCTCTCTCTCACTCTGTGTGTCTCTGTCTCTTTCTTTCCGTCTCTCTCAGTCCCTCTCTTTCTCTGTCTTTCTTTTTCTCCATCTGTCTCTCTGAGGTGGGCATCACCATGTCTGTCTAACAGTTGAGTCCCCATGGCCTCCAAGTACTAGAGCAGGTATGTGAACCTGGGTATGCCTGATCTGCAAATTCTGTATTTTCCCCACGGTGCTGAGCGGATCACCACCACGTCAGTGCCAAACCCATAAGAAGGGCGCACCCTGTTGACAAGTTGAGGGACTTGCGTGATGATAGTTCTAAAGAGTTGGGTGGGTGGGCCTTGGAGAGCAGAGGAGGGCGCCTGTGAAGAAGGACCCGGCTCAGAAAGCCCCAACTGGCCTCAGTTCTTGTTGCCGACTCCAACCTCCAGCTCCCTCCCAGACTATCCGCTTCTTTCTCTCACCCTCCCTTGGAAATCGTGTAAAATATACATTATAGGAATTCTCCTCTGCTGCCTCTTTTCCTCCACGATCACCAAAGGGTGTTATAATAGCACTTGGTAATTGAGTCTTGTGTCAAGTGCTGTGCTGCCAGGCGAAGATGAGCCACCCGAGTGTGTCCTGTGTCCACGGAGCTCAGACCCTGGCATAAGCTATCAGGGGACGCTCACAGCAGCTGCTTCCGGGATAAAAATGAGTAGACTCATGTGACAGACGAGGAAACTGAGTTCACTTACTGAAAAGGAAGAGCTGGAATTCAGGCTCAGTTTCTCCTGCACTAAACACTGGGCCACCCTGGAGGACTGGGCGTGAGGAAAACAAACAGAAGGTAGGAGAGAAGGCTTTGAGTGCAGGCCTCTCGGTCTCCCTTAAGACTGTTTGTGAACAAGGGGAGGGTAGTTGATGGGAAAGAAAGAGGGCCTTAACGCGGGGTACCCCCATCCCCTTCTCTTTAAAATGCCGGTTCATTTTTGGCTACCTTTCAAGCTCTAGGAAGCACTCTGGAATTCCAGGCTAGGAGGGGTTTCCTTTGCAGGTCTGACTATTGTCATTTTACGAGAAACCACTCAATGTTTCCTCTCACCAGTTACTAACCACAGTTTTCTGAATGAATTTCATATTCATTAAACAGTTAACCCTTCCCCTTTCTGACTCACACTTTTTAAGTTATTACTCAACTTGTAGAGTAAGGTAAAACCTAGGTCAGCCTTAGGTACACCCCCGGGACACACACATACATGTAAACATACACCACACATGCCCACATCTTTACAAGCAAACACCAAGAAACACATGTACGCACAAACACACATGCACACAAAATTAAAGACATACCTATGAACAGTCACTCTAAACAGAAACACACACTCACACACACTGACATGGCATTGAGTTTCCTCTTCATGGGAGGAAGGGAATGGGAGGACCCAAAGTACTCAGCCTCCCAGATGAACATGTTGAATGTGTGTGGGGCTTTTTCCTTTTTTGAGAGAGGCAGGGTGTTACTGGTTACTGCTGCTGTTGTGTTCTTACTTGCCACCCCCCTCCATTGCTAGAGTGTGGGGATCATTTCTGCATCCAATGAGTGACACTCTGTATTCTTTTTTCTTTTACACAAGTTAAAATGCAATTGATGATGAATAAAGTGCAGATGGACTTCTGAATTCCAATCTCTGATGTAAGCTGCTAGTTGCCTGAAAGAATGGAAGAAGCCTATTCGTACTTTACTAGAAGAAAACAAGGTATCTCAGAACACTCAGGTCAACCCTTCATGTTTCGAGTGAGAGTCTAGAGACCCAGAGGACTGTGTGATTGGCCTGGAGTCTGCTCTGCTAACTGTGAGTAGAACAGTCCTGAAGCCTCAGTCCACAGAATCCAATAAACTGGGTGAACCAAGGCCACTTATTAGGAGTCACTCCTCTCTTCTTCTGTTGCGTCTCCCTAATACTCAAACCAGGAACCAGGAAGGTGCCTGACACAAAGTCACGGGACTTGTGACAATTATCCTGTGACACTTGGTGTCAGATATCCAAAGCAGGCACCGCATGTCCCAATGCAAGTCTCATTCTGAGGATCAGTAGAGCCTACCTGAACCCAGATTTGCTCATGGGGATTTTCTTTGTTTCTCTGAGATTTGACTTACCTGCTGAGAGAGAGAGAGAAAGAAAGAAAGAAAGGGAGTGAGAGAATGAGAAAGAGAGAGGGAATGAGAGTGAGACAGAGAGGATGAGAGAGACAGAGAATGAGAGAATGAGATGAGACAAGAGAATGAGAGAAAATGAGAGAGACAAGGAGTGAGGACAGAGAAAAGGAGAAAGAGAGAGAGAGCCCCATACAATAATTTTTTTAAAAAGTTTTTTGATTATAAATTGAGGTATAAAATCCTTACCATAAGGTGCATAAAGAACTCAGATGTTGTGTCCGCTCCCTGCTTCTGTGTGTATGTGTATGCCTGTGTACACCGATGTCACTACCACTCGAATCAAGATAGAGAACATTTCCATCACCTTAAAGCTTCCCTTGTGTGCTTTCCCACCAGTACCTCCTGAAATGACCACTATCCTAGCTGCTCCAAAATAGCTTTTTTAGCCCATCCTTGAAGTTTATATAAATGCAATTATGCTGTAAGTACCATTTTGTGTCTGATTTCCTTAACTCAGCATATTTGTGGATTTAATCCATGTTGCTACATGAATCGGCAGTTGTTTTTGTGTTAAGTAGTGTTCCGTTGTATAAACAGACCAAACTTTATTTGTCCTTTCTCACATTGATGGACACTTGAATTGCTTTTGGTTTCTTGCTATTATGAATCAAGGTGGTTATGAGGAGTTTCGTGAATGTTTTCAGTATACTTCTTTTGGTATATTTCACCTAGTATGTCTTTTCGTATTTTGCATTCTTTTGAGTATATCCTAGGAATGAGATGGCTGGGTCACAGTGCAAGCAAATGCTTAGCTTCAGTAGATGCTACTAGTGGTTTTTTCAGAGAGGTTGGATCAATTCACACACAATGAACAGCTAGCAACATATAAAAGTTCCAATCACCCCCTATATTACCAACACTTGATTTTGTTTGTCTTTTAAAAATGTGAGCCATCGTAATAAGTATGTAATGATAACACAGGGTAGTTGAATTTATGTTTTTCTCATGAGTGATCTGTGTGAAGTGCCTGTTCAAGTGTTTTTTATGTGCGTGGCTCTTTTTTTTTTTGCCATATTTAATGTGATTACTTGTCCTTTTGCTTCTAATTTGTAAGAGTTCTTAATGTATTCTGGGTGTGAGTATTTCATCAGATGTAACATATACATGCAGTGCAACAAAAATATTACTTCAGTCTGTGACTTGTTCTTTTTCTGCCTGCATCCTGTTTAAGAAATATCTGCTTCCCAAGGTAAGGAAATACCAGTCTTTTTTTAAAAAAATAAGTTATTTTGTTGTAGCTTTCATATTTGGTGTAAACTCCCTGTATAATTAATTTGTATTTAATTTTTATTTGTTGTATGACATATAGTCAAGGTTGATTTTTTTTCCCATGCAGATGCCAAATGGCATCCTTTGTGCAGAACACCATCCTCAGCCGGGCTCGGTGGCTCAGCCTGTAATCCCGCGCCTTTGGGAGGCTGAGGTGAATGGATTGCCTGAGCCTGCGGGTTCGAGACCTGCCTGGGCAACTTGGCGAGACCTCATCTCTACAATAAATCAAAAATCAGCTGGGCGTGGTAGCACGCACCTGTAGTTCCAGCTACTTGGAAAGCTGAGGCAGAAGGATTACCGGAGCCCAGCAGGTTGAGGCTGCGGTGGCCGGGAGCGGCCACTGCACTCCAGTCTGGGTGACAGAATGAGACTCCAACTCAAAAAAAAAAAAAAAAAAGAACACCATCCTCTTCCTGCTCAATGGCCTTGGCACTTCTGTCATACGTCAATTGACGGTATATGTGCCATCCTGTTTCTGGACTCCTTTCTCTCATAAGTCTATTTTCCTGTCTTTGTACCAATATGCACTGTGTTAATCACTGTAGCCTTGAGGTAGTTCTCAAAATCTGATAGTATAATTCTTCCAGTTTCCTTCTGCAAAATGTCTTTGACTATCCTAGATCCTTTGCATTGTTGTAGAAACTTCAGAATCAGCTTGTCTGTTCCAACAGTGACAATGAGAAAGCTTCAGACACTTGAACTGGAATTGTATTGAATCTGTAGATAATTGTGGAATGGATTTGCATTTCAGCAATCTTAAGTCTGTCGAATAATAAACATGGTAAGTTTCTCCATTTAAGTCTTCTTCAACTTCTCTCAACAATGGTTTTCCATGTCTAGTGTGGATGTCTTGGAAACCTTGACTAAATTATTCCTAACTATATATTTTTGATGTGATTATAATGTTCTTGTTTTACAGTTGTTTCTAACTTTTTTGTTGTTAATGCATAAAAATACAATTAACTTTTGAATGTAAACTCAGTATCTAAAGACCTTGTTAGATTCACTTATGAGTCTGATAATTTGTAGATTCTTGGGGATTTCTCTATACATAATCATATCCTTTCTGGAAAAGATGGTTTTACTTCTTCCCTTTTTAATTTGTATGCCTTTTATTTATTTATTTTCTTGCCTTGGAGACATCTATAATATAGACTACAATGGTGATAGGGAGAGAAAAATAAGATAGGTATAGTTTAAATGTGAAAAAAATGTGATGTAAAACGAAGGGAACTAAAACAAGTATCTCTGGTCCTATGTGTGGCTTAAGGAGAGAGAATGCTGCCTCTGGAGAAATACTGGTGGAGCTAGTTTTGTGGTTTTATTAACAAATCTCTGTTACCCAGGACTGAGTTGATTATTCTGACTCCATGACCCAACCTATGAAGGACTGATTATTGATAGACTGTCTTAGAATTGCTTCTTCTACAGTCTTCTACTATCCAAGAAATTTTCATTAATTTCTTCCACTTTTTGCTTACTCACTAAATAATTTTTTAAGTGACTGTTATGCAACCTTGTCTTACCGATCCTAGTATCCTGTAACTTTCAGCTGAAATTTATAGAAAATCTACATTCTTAGATGAGACCAAAAAAAAAAGCTATCTAACTTAATTTTCTCACACCACTGGATATCTGCAAGGGTTTGATTTAAGAATTAATGCAGCACACATGTTATTAAGGACCCAAGATTTTATATCAGCCCTTTCTATCATCCCTAGGTATTGACTTCGGATCATCTTAAGACAACTGTGGCTGTTTCAGTTCCAAGCATTGTACCTTCATACCAAAATGTTCACAGAAGAAGGAGAGTGGGGTGGCAGCTTTCCTCTCATATTTGTTCTTTTTGTTAAAGTGCAAAATCATTTGTAGAGGTTCCCCCTGAAGACCTTTTCTGTGCTTCAATAGTGAGAATTCCATCACATGGTCGCCCTTGGCCACAAGAGAGCCTGGAGCTGCTTATAGTGTAACCCCAAACCAAACTGGGGTGCTATTCACAATGCAAAAGGAAGTGACCAACAGATGGGCACTGAGTCCCACACCTGTAGAAAACACACTTGTATTGTTCAACACCGTATGCCTAGGACTCAATAAGCACTTAAAAAATTTTACTGAGGCGGGGCTCAGTAGCTCAGACTGCCATACCAGCACTTTGGGAAGCCAAGGCAAGTGGATTGCCTGAGTCCATGGGTTTGAGACCAGCCCGGGCAACTTGGCAAGAAGTCGTCTCTACAATAAACAAACAAACAAAAAAATAGCTGGGCATAGTAGCATGCACCTGTAGTTTTGGCTACTTGAAAGGCTGACGCAGAAGGATTGCTGGAGCCCAGCAGGTCAACTCTGGGGTGGCTGTGAGTGTGCCACTGCACTCCAGCCTGGACAACAGAGTGAGATTCCAACTCAAAAAAAAACTATTGAATTAATACATTGATTATTGATTTAAAAAAACATACTTAATAAATAAATGTGTAATTTAAAGGTGTCAGCTCTACCAATAGTCATGTTGCTTGATTAGTTATAGTCACCAATCAGTTCAAGTCTTCAACTTTAATGAGTAAACCAACGTTCATGATTCAAAAAGGAGGACATTCACAGATATAAAGAGCACTTTGTTATTTAAACAAAAGCCTACATCAATTCCGAGGCAGAATTATATTAGAAAAGCACAATTCTCTGTACCCATATAAATATGTACAATTACTACCTATCAATTAAAAACAAATTTCCAAAAAAATCTATCAAATTTTTTAAAAAAGAAAAGCACAATTATGTCAATACTACTTATTTTGGGTATATTAGTTTAGTTTATTCTAGTCTTTCCTGTAGTTTTCAACTTCACCACTATCTTCTCTAAGTCTTACACCTTCTAGGAACAATAAATGTGTTATGCTTCTCCAAATACTCATTCATTCACTCATGCATACGTGCATTTATTCATCCGTAGAGCAAATGTTTTCTGTGGCTGCTCTGGGCCTGGCTTGGTGGCAGTGAGCCACTCAGTGCCTTCAGTCTCTCTCTCTCTGCCTTGTCCACACTTCTCTACCCACCCTCTACATGGGTTCCAGCATATATTCAAATATCTCCACCTCAGTGTAAACTCCTACTCTCCTGCACAGAGCTGGATATATTTTTTTCCTCTGCAGTCACTATTCACTTTCTGTATCCCACAGTTAGAGATTTTGAACATTTTGCTAAATTCGTTACTTGCTATCATGTTTTTCTCTTTCATTACACTGTGACTCCTCAATGAAAGGGATCTGTAGTTATCAAATTTCCATATTCTAGTATCTTTCATAGTTTCTGATAGGTATAACAGGTGTTCCTTGACAGCTTCTTCAATGAATGCATAAATTAATAAAAAGATGTGATGTTCATTGACGCGTTTTACAGGACAGAAAACTGAGGCTTCCCAAAGAGGTTAGGAAGCAATAGGTCTTAGATGACAATTTGGATCCTCTGACTCTTACTTACCATCCATAGAACCCACCTGTCCTTTTAGTAGGTAGGTCCTTGGCAGTGTCCTACCACTGTCATTTTTTTTAAATTTGGAATCTCACGCTGTTGCCTAGGCTGGAGTGCGGTGGCACACTCACGGCCACCCCAACATCGAAATGCTGAGCTTAGGCGATCCTTCCGTCTCAGTCTTCCAAGTAGCCGGAACTACAGGAGAGCACTACCAATCCTGGCTACTTTTTGATTTATTGTTGAGATGAGGTCTTGCCAAGTGTCCCAGGAGGGTCTCGAACCTGTGGGCTCAGGCAATCACCTCGGCCTCCCAAAGTGCTGGAATGACAGGCTGAGCCACTGAACCCAGCCACCACTGTCACTTTTAAGGCAGACGTGGTTGTCCCCAAACGGGATAGTATCTTATTGGTAGACCCAAATCTGCAGCGTTGTCACCTCACCTAGATGAACATCTGTGTGTAGCAATCTGTGGACTCATCTTTTCCACGTTCTGTGGGTGTCGTCTGTTTAGAGGCAGCACCCGAGTAACAAAGGGGACCACTTGGGGAGCGGAAGAGGGCATTTTCTAGTTCTGAACGTAGATAAACATCACTAGCTTTTCCCTTCTAAACAGTAAAGGCCTCAAAAGTTCCAGCTAGGGGAGAAAAAAGCAACATGGTCCACCAAAGTGTGAGTGTGAAAAGTTAAGGCAAACCTTGTTTTTGTCAGGACACTGTGTCTCTTTTCTGGAAATCCACACTTTCACAGTTTTAGACAAATCTTAAATATGCCACGCCCTTATACACAGTGCCTGGCACATCTAGACACTCAGCAGACCCTAGTTCTCCCTTTCCTTCCTCTAACTCCAGGGTTTAAACTAGAAAAAATCCCACTCTGGTCTGAGATTTGCTTTTTGAACTAGTTCATTTCAGATTGTGATCATGCTATCTAACATTGTGACAGTGTTTTGCTATTTATAGGGCACTTTGACCTGATTTCTTTTTTGCGAAAGAACCCCATTCTATCCCTTCACCCACTTCAGAGGAGTGAGAACTGAGACTGACAAAGATTAAGCAACTTTTTATTGAACAAACCTTCATTCTGCATTCCCAAAGTATGTATTCAACATCCGTTATGTAATGATAATATGATAAATTTTACCACGAAGAAAAACCAGCGTTCTGGACTAAGCCAGCCTGGGAGACCCTGGGAGGCCTCTGAGAAAGTGACATTTACATTGAGGCTTGGCTCTGGCTACACGTCCGGTAAGTGGCTGAGTTGGGATTTGAACTCATGCCTGCTTGACTCTAAAGATGATGCTTTTGGCTTTGCACTCTACTCTCTCTCTAGACAAGGTCTGGTCCAAAATCATTAAAGCTAATTTTTATCCCTGCCCAACTGGAAGTGTCATGGTATGACAAATGGCCCTATGGTCTCAGATGTCCCGCAGACCCATTTGTGGAATTCTGTGTGCTAAGTCTGGGCACAATGCCAGAGCCTTATACACCCATCACGTTTGGTCTTGCAATGATTTTCAATGAAGAAAAGCAGTTATAGCACTGAAAAGCAATAGGCCCAACAGAAGAACACAGTCATTAGTTTCCCTAAAACAAGATAAAACATTTACAGAGCAAGGGTTTATAAACCCAGTGATTCGAAGAGACAAAAGAGGCTTTAGTATTCTAGCTGTCTTTATTTATGGATGTAGTTATTGGGAGTCAATTGGGTGTCTGATTAGTGTCACTCAGACAGACAACAGCAGAATCAGGATTAGAACCCAGTTCTGACTCTCAGAACAGGAAGAAAATATGACAGAATTCCAAAATGTTGGCTGTAGACTCACATCTGACACTGGATTCAGACTCTGCTTCCTACTACGTGTGTGACCTGAACCTTTCAGAACGGTTGAGAATACCTGTTTCAGAGAGGGTTTTTGATCCACACTGGGTATTTCTTCCCTCTTCTCTTTGACATGGTGTCCCATGTATATTCAGAAATACTCCAAAGATACTACATTTATTGTTTTTACATGATGAGCGCATATTATTGCAAGATGAATGGAATTAAAAACATCAAGTCTCTATCATGGTCATATTTTTATCCCTGCCCAACTGGAAGTGTTGGCCATGCCCAACATGGCCGCTTACACTAAGTCATATTTTAGTGACAGGGATTTCAGGACAGTCCAAAGAGTTTGCCCATCCCCAGAAGACCAGTGTGATGAGATTTGAATCTTACTGCCTGCTCTGAGTTGTGGCAATTCAGGATACAGAGGTCAGGCATAAAGAGACATGACGTAAGAGCCACAGAACTCACAGACACCAAACATCTGTTGTTCTTTGTCACCACACATTTGACTCCTATGGTGGAAATGGACAAACACAGTGGAGGGGTGGCTTAGTCTTTGCTTTTTTCAGTGATCATGAGAAGATAGGTTTCTTGGTTCAAATCTCAGCTCAGACAATACAGAGTTTAGGGATCTTGGGCAAGCCAACCAGCATCTCTGTGTTCCAGTTTTCTTCTTGTTAAAAACGAAGGAAATAAACATACCTCCACCATAGGGTGGTTGGGGGAATTAACTGAAATGATGTATATGAGCTTTAGAATCCAAACCATATTGGTTAAAAATGTATGCTCTTGCATTTATTATTTTTTCTGCCTTAGATTATAAATTATCAGAGGAAAGCCTGGGCTGCTTTATTCCTCAAGCGTTATAGAAACAAGCTTTTCAGTGACCTGCCTGAAATCTAAAAAGCAAGTCTATTATTCGAAATTTGAAAGGAAATTCAAATAATTGAAAATTAATAGATGTTAATGAGATGTTTGCACTATGTAATGTCAAGGTCAACTCAACTCAACTCTTAATTGTTCATACAAAATATAGTACAATTTAAATAGCAAAAGCATATGAAAAAAATTGCAAATGAAACTCAGAAGTGTGATTCTTTAAAATATTTTTAAGGCAAAAATAGAACTCCTGGTGTCCCCACCACCTGTCCCACCAGCTTTTCTCCAGTTACTCAGAGCAAAAGCCTGGGTCATCCTCCACACCATTCTCTCCTGCCCATGCCTTCTCATGGAGTCCGTCACTTCTTTCTACCTCCACTGTTAAAGCCCTAGTCTGAGATTCTGGGATTTTTGTCAGGATTGTTGCCATAGCTTCCTCATTGGTTCCCTGCCCCCACTCCTGCCTTGGAATATCCAGTTAAAATCTCAATTCGATCATCTCATTCTCAGCATAAAATTTTCTAGTGGCTCTGTTTTCCTCTCAGGGAAAAACCTAAATTCCCACTAACCTAAAAAGCCCTCGTCTCTCACTGTTTCTGTGACCTCATTTCCTGATGCCTTTTCCCTTGATCATTCTGTTCCAGCCACACTGGCCTCCTTACCGTCCCTCAAATATGCCAAGCACATGCCCCTGTCTCCCTTAGGGCCTTGGACTGGCTGGTCCTCCTTCTTGGCACTCCTTTCCCCAGATATCAGCTTGGGCAACTTTCTCATCTCCTCCAAGTGTCTGCTCAAACATGGTCTTCTCGGTAAAAATCGTTCAGAACATACTCATAATATTGTAATTCCTCCTGGAACACTTTCCACCCCCTTCTCTAATTCATCTTTCTGCATAGCATGTGGCATCTGCTAAGATGATGTATAATTCACTTCTTTTCTTTCTTTATTGTCATCCCAAGGAAAGCAGTGCATTTTGTGTTTTATTTAGTGCTGGGATGCTTGGTGACTAAGAGAGTGATTGACACATAGTGGTGCTCAAAAAATACTTGTTAAGTAAATGTGTCAAGGTGTGATGTGGACACTTTTTATCATGTTTGGGTTGATGTCAGATGCTGCCTCCGGATATAGGACTGCTTTAGGGAATGCCTACAAAAGTTCTACAAGGGTCTCAAAATGTTTCATATGAATTTTCTTACCTGTATCTTTGTAGCAGTACCTAGAATTTAGCCTTCACGGGGCCCTTTGTAAGCTGACCTGGTTTATCTGTTCAGCTTTACTTCTCCCCTCTCTCCAGTTCGTATCTTATTCTCTAGTCTTGCCTACTCTTTGTAATTTGCCCAAAGGCCTCAGACTGTCTTATGCCTCTTTGCTTTTCTCCTTCTCTGTTACTTCTCTCTGGAGTTCCCTTCTCCCCTTTATTTTTCTGTCTGATTCTCACAGTTTAGGACTCAAGGGTTTCCATGAAGACTCCGGTTGAGTTAGGTGACCCCAGTCTTCTGGTCTTCATAGTCACTCATGTATTCCTCTAACTCGGAACCTACCATGTTACATTAAAATTATTTCCGGTCAGGCGCAGTGGCTCACACCTATAATCCCAGCACTTTGGCAGGCCGAGGTGAGAGGATTGGCTGAGCCCATGGGTTCAAGACCAGCCTGGGCTACTTGGCAAGACCTCATCTCTACAATAAACCAAAACTTAGCTGGGCATGGTGGCACATGCTTGTAGTTCCAGCTACTTGGAAGGCTGAGGCAGAAGGATCGCCTGAGCCCAGTGGGTCAACACTGGGGTGGCCGTTAGTGTGCCACTGCACTCGACCCTGGGTGATAGATGGAGACTGTAACTCAAAAGAAATATATATTTCCTCATGTGTCCATTGCTTGCCCAAGACTGCAAAAGCCTGCAACTGGGCCCAACAATACTTGCTGAGGCTGCAGAGAGAAGGAAGGAAGAATGGTGGGAGACGTCCTAAGCAGATATTTTCCAAGAGCCAGTCACCTCCTTTCATGTGTGGCTTGTGCTCTCATACGCAGAATACCAAGATAAACAACTGAGGCAATTGTAGAAAGAACAGAGGTCTTGGGTACCAGGTTGACATGATTTTGAATCCTGGCTCCCTGTTGATCAGAAGTGTGTCTTGATCAAGTCCCTGAGCCTTTCGGTGATCTCTTCTGCGTAGTGGGGATAGTAACACTACACTGCATCTATAAGGTGGCCAGTATACCGTAGAAGTTCAACATATGCTGATTTCTTTGCTCTCATCCCCGGGAAGGAAGTGCAGTGATCTCCTAGTGGAACCAATTCATCTCCCCATGGGAAGAGCCAGGTGCAGAGCTGCCTGACCTGGGGGAAGGGTAGCAAGTGCTGTAGATGGTGTTGGATATGGTGGAGATGGCTGACATCCTCCTGGAGGCCCAGCTAACCTCTGTGTTCCTCGATAGCCGAGTTCAACTTTCACTTCTTAGCTCCTCAGAAGGCTGACTGAGAGTTGGCTGCAGTCTCTCTCAGACAGGAGACATCTTTGCCCAATCCTCATCCCTCCCAGCCTGATTCCTACTCTCCCCAGTGAGCCCCCAGGGATCTGCAGGCTGCCCCGCCCTTACCCAGCACCATGGATGGGCAAGGGTACTCAGAGCTACCCCTTTGTGGGTCCCGTTATGTGCCAGAAACTTCCCCAGAGACCTTAATACAGTGGTTTGCGTCCATTGAAACTTCACAGCAACCTCAGGATAAAGAAGGGATGCTGTGATCATTTCTATTTCACTGTGATCAGGCTCAATGAGCTTAAGTCACCTCTCTTCCAATCCTTAGCAGTCAAGGTCATACGTCAGTCCTACTGGTCTTTCTCTTACAGAGGTTCAGAATTCATAATCACAGGGCTTTGCGGGCAGGCCAAGCTTATTTCATAGTTTTGTCAGTGTTCATTCTGACAACAATGGGGGCAAATCAAAGAGGTAGAGTGAGAGGGAATAGAACGTTGCCTTTTATACTCTTTGCTAGCCCATTGCGTTTATTTCCTTTCCAAGGCTGTGAGGATGAAAGTAGTGCCCAGAGTGACTATAGTGGCACAGAATGGAGCTGATGAATCTGACTCTAGTGACCCAAAATTGATTGGGTATGATTTCTAAAGATAGAGAGACACTGTGTGTAACACAGTCTTTAAATTCATGGACTTCAGAGCCAAATGTTGTGGGCTCTTTCTCCTTCCTTCCACATGTGTTGATTTTCTGTAAGCATCAAGTACCCAAACTCTATCTCAGGGTCTTATTTTCAGAGAACGTGACTTGGAAAAGTCTGCTATCTACACTTACTCTTTTAAAAAAATTCTTAACTCCTTGAAATAATTTTCACTATGTTATTTCATGGAAATCATTTTTAATATGGGTTTAGTGGCCTCATGGTAATGTTAATGCTTAATTTTCAATTTTCACCTTCTCGGTTTCCTCGTTGCATTTCATGTGGTTGACCACTCATTCTTTGAAACTCTCTAATCCTGTTGTTGCCACAATATTACACGGTTTATCTCCTCCTTTGGTCTCTATTTTCTCCACAGTTTTCTCTTCCTTCTCTATCCCTTTAATTATTAGTGTCTCCTAGGGATGTTTTCTTAACTCACTTCTGTACTGATTCTATGCATTTTCCCTGGTTTAACTCATCTAATTTCACCTATTTGGATAACACCACAATTTGTATTTCCTATTTCAGTCTCTTTTCAATTTCAATTTCCAGACCCAAATATCCAAATGCCTGATGAAGAGTGCTTTCTGTTGTTTTCTCATCCCCTCAAAGGCAATTTATTCAAAGAGAATCCATCATCAGTCTCACTAAACATAAACCTCTCCTTGTGGTCAAGCTAGAAACACAGGGTCACTCTTGATTTCTTCTTCTTCTTTTCTCCATAACAAATCACCAAGTGGAGCAGATTTTATTCCTAAATATATTAACTTCTTTCCTCTCTTTGTCTCTGTTATGTCTGTGTATCTCAGAACCTCAGCATCTCTTCCATAGGTTTTGACAATGATCTGATCAGTCAATCCCACAAATAGGCTGCATGTGCTCCATAAGAGTATGAATTGGAGAATGTAGGGCACTGAAAATTCACACTGGTTGTATGTGTACAAGTTGGTATAACTTTGAGGGAAGTTGGAGACTTGCATAGCCTTTGATCCAACAAAAGATCCCATAATATGTTAGAGAAACCACCAGTGTATGTACACAGTGAGATAGGCACAGGAATGTTCAGAAGGGCGTTATTTTTTAATTTATTTTTTTGAGTTGGAGTCTCACTCTTGTCACCCAGACTAGAGTGCAATGACACAATCACGGCCACCACAGCCTCGACCTGTTGGGCTTGGGCGATCCTTCTGGCTTAGCCTTCCAAGTAGCTGGAAGTACAGATGCACAGCACCATACCCGGTGTGGTGATTGATTGTAGAGACGAGATCTCACCAAGTTTCCTAGGCTGGTCTTGAACCCCTGGGCTCAGGCAATCCTCTCCCCTCGGCCTCCCAAAGTGCTGGGATGACAGGTTGAGCCACCATGCCCAGTCGGCATTATTTTTAACAGTAAAAATGCAGACAACATGAAGGTTCTTCCATAGCAGGATGGGTAAATGAACCATGGTGTATTCATACAATGAAAAGTAACATAATAGTCAAAATAAATAATCTACAGATATGTCATTAAGGACAATCTTAAAACAGATTGAGTTGAGAAAAAGTAAGTTGTAGAAACTGTTTAATAATTCGATACCATTAATATATAGTTCTAAAATATGCAAACAACTCGATATATTATTTGTGTATGTATAGAAATTCAGCAAAAGTATTAAAGCACACATGGGAATGGTAAGTATCGAAGTCAGAAAGTGGTTACACTTGGGAAGAAAGAAAGATATGGGACAGCAGTGGCACATAGGGTATTTCAGCTGTATCTGTAATGTTTCCTTACTTTAAAAACATCTGAATCAAGTATGACAAAATATGACATTTGATGAAGCAGGGTAGTGAGTGCATATCCGCTACTTATATTATTATTATTATTTTTGAGTTGGAGTCTCACTCCGTCGCCCAGATTGGAGTGCAGCGGCATATTCGTGGCCACCCCATCATCGACCTTTTGGGTTCCTGCGATCCTTCTGCCTCAGCCTTCAAGTAACTGGAACTACAGGTACACGCTAACATACCCGGCTAATTTTTTTTTAGATTAGAATATATAGTTTATTTAAAAGTAAATTATAGAGAGAGAAGATTCTCCTCCCCAAGGTGGGGGGGAGGGGGCGAAAGCAAGGAAGCATGGTGACACCCGTAGCTCAAAGAGCACATGGCTGCCCCAGAGTCTAGCAAGGCAAGGGCCAATTTTTAAAAATTTATTGTAGAGATGAGGTCTTGCCAAGTTGCCTGGGCTGGTCTCAAACCTGTGGGCTCAAGTAATCCACTCACCTCGGCCTCCCAAAGTGCTGGGATTACAGGCTGAGCCACCAAGTCCAGCCTATATTATTCTTTACAATTTTCTCTATGCTAAAGCATTTTATAATTGAAACAGTCTGACAGTGTTACTCCCTTACTTCAAATATGCCAACGATCTCCAATTGCCTACCAGATAACATCCACATTCCCTAATGGAAAAGCTTTCTTGACTTGGAACTTGCCAACATGTATCAGATATTCGTGGCTGCATTTCTAAGATCTATACCCTCCTTGTCAACAAAGCCTATTTACACTTGGGCATCTGGGTGGTTCTAGAAATACAGCTTAGAACCCAATTCCAGTCTTGGACTGTGTGACCTTGGCTTAATCAACTAGCACAATCCTTCCTCCTCGCCTCAGAGGATGAGCATATATATGAACTTTTGCACCAAGTCATTTTCAATGGAGTCAACTTCCATGTTCCTGATGAGAAACCAGGAAAAATGCTTTATTTTGCTCTATTTGTATTCAAGTTTCTATCAAGAATAAAACAACAGTGACAACAAAACAACAAAAAAAAGATTGCTCTACCAACTTCCATGTGTGGCTTCTGAGGTTGTTGTACTTATTGGCATCAAGCAGTTCAGGAAAAGAGCACAGAGGATGTGTCAGGGAGGCCTTCCAAGCCTGGCCTGCAAGTGATGGACACTGCCACTCACATTCCATTGGCTAGAACTTAGCTGCATGGACACATCTAATTGTGAGACAGGCTGGGAAATGTGAACTAGTGTGTGCCCAGGAAAAAGAGGAAACTTGTTTACAGAAATAGTTTGTCTCTCCCAGGCATAAAAAGAGAAACTTTCAGCTAATTGAAGCTAAGCAGCCACTCTGTGCCCCTGAGGCAAGTCAGACTAATAAGAAGTGGAAACCATATGAAAAGTGACATGAAAACAAACCATGCCTGTAAGAACATGGATTCATTTCATACAACGTTGAGTGTATCGAGGACCTTCACTAATGTAGGTAGTGTACTAGACATCAAGGGAACAGCAGTTCACAAAATAGAAAATCCCTGTCTGCCTGGAGCTGACATCTTGGAGGGGCACGAGCTAGTACATCAAATCTAACAGATTTGCTGTGCCTCTAGCTGCTTTAGAGGATGAGCCAATAAATCCTCTTGGTGGCTTGAGGTAGTTTGTTCTATATGTTCCAACGCTTTATTTATTTATTTATTTATTTATTTATTTTTGAGTTGGAGTCTCACCCTGTCGCCCAGACTGGGGTGCAGTGGCTGCTCCAGGCCACCGCAGCCTCGAATGACTGGGCTCTGGCAATCCTTCCGCCTCAGCCCTCCGAGTAGCTGGAACTACAGGAGCACGCTACCACGCCCGGCTAATTTTTTTGATTTATTGTAGAGATGAGGTCTCGCCACATTGCCCAGGTGGGTCTCGAACCCGCAGGCTCTGGCAATCCACTCACCTCAGCCTCCCAAAGGCGTGGGATTACAGGCCGAGCCACCGAGCCCGGCTGTTCCAGTGCTTTAAACTGAACACACCCTTGTTTACACACAGCCTCTGTCTCCTCATCTCCAGCCTAGACTAGCGTGTTCCCTGTAGGTAGGGAGATACGATATTCCTCATTTGTCTCTGTGCACATTTTTTCCTCCATTTAAAATGCCCTCCTGTTCCTGCTCAAAGTCACGTGGCTTAATAGCGGCAGACACTGAATTCAAATGATGACCATGATAGGCTTTCTAAATATATTCTCTTCCTTTTATTCTTTCTTTCCTTCTTAGAATGGGTATACTTTCAGTTACATTATTTAAAGGAATGTAACTATGTGTATGTAATGATGGGAGAATATATGCATTTATTAATTTCATAAAAAACAGAGGATCTGGCATTCTAGAGGACTATTTATTTTATTATTTTGAAAGAAGTGTAATTATTTTTTATTTGTGCAAATTTATGGAATGCAAGAGAAAATTTGTTACATGTGTATAATGTGTAGTGATCAAGTCAGGGTATTCAGGATGTCCGTGGTACAGGTATACGATATTTTTGTTAAGTATAGTCATTCTACTTTAGAGGAACATTTAAAAGCTGTTCTTTTTAGATACTAAAATTCTCAACCCTAAAACATCAGATCAGCCAGGAGTTGGTAAAAAAATTCAAGTTCTAAAACTGCAACCGAGACCTCCTGAATCAGAATTTCTGGGCGGGAGTCACAAATCTATCTTAACAACCTTTTCATGATACTTATGTAAGTTCAAGTTTGAAAACCACTCTTTCCTAGGAAACGAGTTCCTCACCAAGATTTGTGTGTAAACTTGTTCCATGATGAAATGTTTAAGAAAATGTGTTTTCATTTTTTGCTTGAGATAGACCATCATGCATTGGAGGTCTCTAAAAGAAGGAGCTTGAGATAGAACATCGTGTGTTGTGACTCTCTAAGAAGAGGAGCTTGATATAGACCATACTTATGGAGGAGGATAATTATGTCTTTATAGAGCATCTTTCTGCCTCAAAGCACCCCTTTTCTCCCAGTCTTTAAAGGTAAGACAATTATTAACACCTGGCAGAAGAAAGAAGACAGCTTACGACTTAGAAATTGTTGGCCTAAAGTAATCACTCACGTTCGTGCATAATGGCTTTGTTATTATGCTTTTATTTATCTCTCTAACTACATTGTGTTTCATCTTAGTGAGCGGTGATGAAGTTTCATATTTCTTATCTGTTCCTGGCCTAAAATTTGTTTGCAGAATGTGTTCCATGAATATTGTTAAGTGAATGGTATTTAATTGATTTTATAAACAAATGACCCTAATTTTAAACATTGGACTTCATAGGAGGGCATTTATTTACTATTCTTAAACTATAACTCATCTTAAATATTCTTTAGCTACTCATCATAGCACGAAGAATAGGAGATTTGGAGAAGGAAGATGGTATCATTATTGGTTCTTTGTCTTCCTGAGCGACTCACTGATCATGAGTAAATAACCTCTCTGTGGCTCAGTTACTTACTCTGTAAAACGGGAGCACAGTAATGTTCACTTCACGGGACTGATTAGCGAAGGACGTGGATGAAGTTATGCTGGTGAGATTGTTCTGCGAAGTGGTGTAGGAAGGTTCATTGTAAACTTCACCCAATTCTTCCATTGTTTGCGATAGGTGAGCCATCAACCCACGATTAAGTGCAAAAATTATCAAGGTTAAATGGTTCTATCCAAAGAGCGGGGGGGAGTGGTGCTTGTTTTTTTCTTTATTTTTAGAAACCTGCAGGATGAGCTCACCTTGGAGCTTCCCTCCCACAGGTTAACTCTACTTTCTTTTTAATATCTCCATTCATTGAACACAGTGTCACACAACTTTATGGCATTTAATAGTGTGGGAGAAATAAATCAGAATAAAGAATCGCAGCTGAATTATAGCTAACTTTGATAAATTGGCATCAAGGAACTCTTCAAGATATCATTTTTTAAGCTTTTTGAATGATTGGTTTTCAATGGTTCCACTAAAGAATTTTAATTTTAGGCCCCTGCATAGACAAATGCACACACACACACAAATCACTTAATGTCCACCTCCACCCTTTCCAAGGGGAAAGAAAAGTGCTTATGAGGTGAAACGTCACCTTTCTACTCTACCAGCTTCCTACGAGAGCCGAGTTTTCCTTCATTCAAAATCTAAGCAATGAAAACTTTCTTTCCATAAAGTGGTTTTGAGAGAAGGGAGCACACATTTGAAATGATGCAACTAACTTCAGGAATAATAAAATACTGGATTTGACTGAAACTTTATTGAGAAATTCTTTCCAACAATGTAAAAAGGAAAATCAACTCCACTGGTGATGATTTTCCTGAATATGACAACACATATCTATTACAGATCTGCTACGCACGATGAACTGTGCTCAATGCCTTATACATATTACTTCATGTGACACTCCGATAACCGACCAGATAGAAATAGTAACCGACCAGATTACTATTCTCATGCTTTCAACTAAGAAGTTGACTCAGAAAGGTTTTTACAGGTGAATCAACTCACCCGATACCACAAGCAGTTAAGTGATGACTCTTGCATGATGAATATGGGTGTCCAGGTTATCACACTCTTTTTCTGAGTGATATTGGTCAAGGTTCTCAGTCTCTTCTATTCTCAGTCTCTCCAGCTGTGAAGCAATAATGATTAGGACTCATCTCAGAATCTGAAAGACAAGACATGTATAAAGAAAATGGTCTACTGTAAAGTGCATGAAAGGTGTGTTTTCTTTCACTTTTCTTTTTGATAATGTATTATTGCTTCTCTTCTGGATAACACTAAGAAGACTGGTCCTAAAATCATGGTACCTGGGTTCCAATCCTGCCTAGATTACCTACTTGCTGTATGATCTTGGGCAAGTGATTAACTTCCCTGTGCCTAGGTATCCTCATTTGTAAAATATAGATAACGGATGTACATTTACAGATGGTCCTCAACTGGAAATGGTTCTACCTGATGATTTTTTGACTTTGAGAAGGGTTTATCAGGACGAAACGCCATTGTAAACCCAAGAACACCTGTGTGTACAAATATACTTATGTGTGTGTCTCTCTCTGAGAACAGGCGCAAAAGTGCTTCATACATTGTACCCATTATTATTACTATTTTGACTTTCCTTGGTCACGTCTTACATGAGCTCAGGAGAAGACACAGGCATAAAAAGCAAAGAACAGGACACCCGGGCTTCCCTGTAAGCATTAAAAGTACTGCCCAAAGTGAATCTTCCTCAAGCAGACAGGCGAGTGCCTCTCTTATGTTTTATCTTCCCCATCGCTTACTCTACCCACAAGGGAGAACAAACCAGCAAAACCCGAAGAGAGTCACTGTCACCAGTGTGATTATAAACTAGCTAAGTTCTTGCAGTGTTTATTATTTAGGTTTTGAAGTACAGATCATTAAAAGCCCATCGGTATCTAGTGTCTTCTAATTGTAAAAAAGTGGTCTGTGGAAACCCACAGCCCTTGAGGTCATGCGTTTACTTCCCCACGTCCTCTTAATAAATTGCTGTTCTGGTGTGCTCCCCGGGGCATTTCATGACCATGTGAAATCCTTTATTGTCTCACATTTACATTTTTCCTGAGTTTGCATATTTTCGGTGCATCTGCTTTGCTGCCAATGTACCAAGTCCTTAGAGGTACTTGGACCGCATTTACTGCCGTTTGGAGCAGTTTCTCAGAAACGGGACGTTAAAGTTCTGAAGTGTGAACCAAGACACAGAAAGAACTTCCTTTGTAAGCTGTTCAGGCATGCTGGGCAGTAGTCTAGAAAATGATCTTCCTCCCAATTTTCTCAGGTAGCAACCTATATAGTGTCTGATAATTACATGTAAGAATCCATTAAAGAAACCATCTTGATTGCTAGAGACCCAAGCTGGTGGTGAGAAGAGAGTTGCTGTGATTTGTTCCAGAAAAAGGACGACAGAAATGACTCCTCAATGCCTTTTATGTGCTGGACATTGAGTCAAACACTTTCATATTCTCCATAATGTGTGACTTAGTCTAAGGTAATGCTTCTGTGTAATTCTCATGACAATTGAGTGAAAGGAAAATATCATTATTTTACAGATAGTAAAACTAGAGGCTGTAAGTAACAAGGAAAAGGAAGGTTAAATACATTAGACACGACCTTTCGCTACCTTTTCTATTTCTGTGTAACAAGTCACCCCAAACCTCAGTGGCTTAAGACAACAAACAATGGTTACCTCACAGTTTCTGGCTCAGAGGAAGTACTGTGTAAGTGATTATTATTCTTGTTGGTTATGTTTCTGCTCTTGACACTGTGTATAACTGAGCTGGGATGTGCACTGGGAGGAACCATGGAAGATAAGATTACATAATAATAACAATAATGGTAATTATTATTATTTAGACAAGTGTTTGTTATTCTAAGTGCTTTACATATATGTGTATGAAGTTAACTAAATTTCACAACAACTCAATGAAGAAGACATCCATATTATCTTTCCCATCGTGAGGAAGATTTCCGTATATCCCATTTTAGAGATAAGGAAAGAAATTCTGAGAGATGTGAAGTCTTGCTCAAGGTTAGAAAACCAGTAGATAAAACAAAAAGCCAAACCCAGGCCATCTGGCTCAGAGATTGTGTTCCTAACCTCCAGTTCACATAGGCTAAAAGGATGAAGAGGGAGCCTACGCACCATGCATTAAACTATTCTACCCAGGAAGTAACTGGGAGAGGTTGAGCAACGCATCATTAGAAAAGTGGTCCTGACCACTGTGCAGAGTAAAGATTGAGAAATAGGAAAGTTAGAGACAAAGTGATCTGAAGAACACCGTTTTGAGAAAGGCTTTCAAGCTGGTCTAGTGAGGACTAAAGTCATAGTGAAGAGTTGTGCTCTCTTGTTGAACGTTTTAACTCTTGTCAATATCTTGTGTCAGATTCTGTTTTTTACATTTTAATTTTGATTCAAGG
This sequence comes from Carlito syrichta, assembly GCF_000164805.1. NCBI lineage: Eukaryota > Metazoa > Chordata > Mammalia > Primates > Tarsiidae > Carlito > Carlito syrichta. Next base: position 192,854 of record NW_007233129.1, read on the forward strand.
ACACATTTGCAGGTGTGTTGCATAGGTATATTGCATGATGATGAGCCTTGGGCTTCTATTGAGCCACCACCCAGGTGGTGGACATGGAACCCAGTGGGTAGTTTTTCAGCCTTTACCCCTCTTCTTCCCAACTTCTTAAAAGTTCTGGGTGTCTTGTTCCCATCCTTATGCCCATATATGTTCAGTGTTTTGCTCTCTCTTATAAACAAGAGCATGAGGTATTGAGTTTTCTATTTCTGTGATAATTCACTTAGGATGAAGGTGTCCAGCTATTTACTAAAGTCCATTGTCCTCCTCTTCGTATGTAGACATGGCATTTCCCAGACTCCCTTGCAGTTATCTGTGGCCACGAGATCGAGCTTTGGACAACGGAATGTGAACAGATGTAATGTTACCACTCCCACGTGGGCTTTTCTGTGTCTTTTTTTCCCCTTTTAGTTGACTTGATGGCAACCCCCAGAATGACACTGAGGCCACTGTTATTCTCATAAAGCACCATGTGGCAGAAAGAGGGTTCAGAAAGCATGAGAGAGTTGTACCAAAGAGAAATAGCTTGTACCAAAGGTTTAAATTATGTTCTAGATGGTGGGCACATCATCAGCCCTGATCCCTGAACGACTGCAGAAAACTCCCCAACCCCAACACACACTATTTGCAATCTCCTTGTACTGTCACACAACGATACAAAAAACATTTTTGTTTTATTGAGTCATGAGAAGTGTGGGTCTATTTTTATTACACTCTAGCCTAACAAATACATTTCCAACCTAAATAATGCTGAAATTATAAGAGTTTCTAGTTCAGAGATGTTTTAAACCTTTAATGCAAGCTATTTCTCTTTGATACAGCTCTCTCATGCTTTTTGAACGCTCTTTTTCCACACGGTGTTTTTTGGGAATTCCTTTTGGTCATATCACAGGATAGAGAAATTAAAAAGAGAGAGAATGCAAGAGAAGAAGAAAATAGTCCCTCATGTTTCAGGATTTTTAAAAGATGTCTACCTTAGTGGGAATGGCTTGGTGGTCAGTCATTTGTGACCCATGGAACACTGAGTTTCTGAAATGTGAGTATTTTTAACTTATGAAGCCCAGCTTTACTGACAAAGTCAGCCTGGTGATTACCCCAAATATGTGAAATCCATATTTCAAACACAATAGCAGGAAACCAGAAATGGGTAGCTATATTTCTGTCTCTCAAAGAGTACAAAGTAAAGAAGGGCCCCTGAAGACTGACACCGCTGGAAAAACAGAAGAAAAAAGAGTGTTTCTTTTTTTAAAAAGCAGTCAACCTCAAACTTACTACTAATGACTGTGTTTCATTTCAGTCTACCCCCGTGGTTTTGTTTCTCAGAGTCTGTAAAATGTGATCTTTTTGGGTCATTCTGACAGATTTTCCAGCACTAAAAATATCAGGGGCTTAACTGACAAATCATGGGTATTTTTGACAAGATAGTATATCAGCCTGGGAAATTCTCTCCACCTGCGAGAAAAAAGACATGTGTCACCTGAGGGTTATACAGACCATCGGTGGCCAAGGAAGGTTCCTGTTTTTCTTTGCCATCCTACCTCTGCCCCTGTTTATACATAAATGGCCCAAGATTAGTTAGTGGGGGTATTTGTAAATGTGTGAAAATTAGTTCATCAACGTAGGAGTTAGCAATCTCCTGATTTTCTGTGACTTTTCATGCACTAAAATGTGTGAGGATAAAATATACATTCATTTTTCATTAAAAATTAAGTAATTAACGTCATATTGCTTTAAAGGGCACTATGTTGGCACCTGTCTGTGTAGGAGCTCAGCTTGTGAATGGTCAAGTGATTATGTAACTTAGTGAAAGCCCCACAGCTAGGAAGCGGTAGACCTGCTTTCTCTAAGTCACTGGAATCCCAGTTTACCCCCATGTTGCCTTCCAGTCAACAAGCACCATGGCATAGTGACTTTGGTCCTGGTTTTGTGTCCGACACTGAAAATACAAACCTTATCCCTGCCCTCATGGAGCTCACAATGCAGGAGGGAAACCAAATTGAATTAAATAACCACACAAAAAATATTTGTTTGTAAAATGAGATTAAGGTTACAAGGAAAAAGAGCAGGTGATATGAGAACATATACCAGAGGATCTGATTACATTTGGTGATTCAGAGTAATGTTCTCTTGTAGAAGAGATTTAGGAACATCTGATGTGTTGGCTTTAGCCGTAGATTTTTTTTTAAATGACCAGCTTCTTTAGCAAGAGGTAAAAACGGTGTCCTTACCCATTGACTCTGGCCTGACTTTTGACTTGCAGTGTCCTGAATGCAGAAGAAGTAAAAGCTTCCACGTCTGCTCCCTTGGAGCACAGCCTTAGGACTGCCGATTGATGAAGTCTAGTCTACTCTACTAGAGAGGTCCATGGAGAAAAGAAGAAGGTTCCAGCAGGACCCCTGAGCCCAACCAGCCGACAGCACACACCGATAGTGTGCAAGGGGAGCTTAGATCATCCAGCCTCAGTGCAGACACCAGATACCCACAGCTACAAAAGTGACTCTAGACGACAAAAGAACCACCCTGCTGATCCCACCCCAAACTGTGAGCCATTGAATCATGAGGTCATAAGATGGCTGTGATTTGAGGACACTGAATATGAGGGTGGCTTGTTACATGGCTCTAGATTACTGATACAATAGGGAAGTAGGAGAGCAGGGACTGAATTCTGGGCAGAGAGAAAGGTACATGAAAATGTTCTGAGAAGGGAGAGAGGCACTTTTGGGGAACTGAAAGAAAGCTGACAAGATGGAATATTTTGGAGGGATAGGCAAGGCTGAGATCAAGCAGAGTCTTTTAGAGTCTATTCAAAGACCTCAATTTTTTTTATCTTTAAAAGCAAAAGAGCCAGTCATGGTGGCTCATACCTATAATCCTAGGACTTTGGGCATCTAAGGGGGGATTGCTTGAGCCCCAAAGTTCAAGATCAGCCTGGGCAGCATAGTGAGATATTGCTTCTAAAAAAAAATTATACGGGCGTGCTCTTGTAGGACCCCAGGAGGTTGAGGCTGTGGTGAACCATGATCAAGGTTTATGCCACTCTACTGCAGCCTGGGCAACAGTAAGATCCTGACTCAAAAGCAAAAGAAAGTCACCGGAAGGATCGTGAGCTGGGAAGTGATATGATTAGACTTTCACATGTCATGGATTTTTTTTTTTCTTTAACAAATGCAAACTCATTGTGGCAGCAACCTACGTTAAACATTTATAGTAGAAGCTCACTAAATCCTTTACCGTTTGGCTGATTGGATCATCAAGATACCCAGTAGGAGAAAATGAAACAGCCCAGGTGTCTGGAGGAAGTCCAAAGGGGGAGGACACGGCTCACCAGACACCACAAGGGACCTCAGTTTTGAACGATTGGGGCAGTTCGTCTAAGACTGAAAAAGATGTTCTACCGAGATTTCCCAGTG